>NC_091467.1:54117416-54187416 GCF_027789765.1 Dendropsophus ebraccatus | reverse complement strand
AACATTCGTTAACCGATACAACCTTCCTCCTAAACACACACAAATTCCTCACATCCCATAAGCTCTCCATCACACACGCCAAAATTAGCCACATCACTCTCTCCTTAATCTTGCTCGATGCACCCATACCAAACATTGCCACTCTCCAGTCTATAAAGGTCACACCAGCTAGCTCCCTAACCAAGCCACCCACTCCTTTCCATACATTATACGCAAAATCACAGTCCCACATCACATGTCTCACCGACTCATTTGACCCACAACCATCCCTTGGACACACCTCATATCTAATCAAGTCACGCCTCTTCTGTACTTGTCTCACCGGTAAAATATCATGCAAAGCCATCCATACCACATCATGCTGTTTATTTGACATGCCACTCACCCTCATTTTTTTCCAAACTGCCAACGCCTCATCCGCCCTTAACCCACCAATATTACACACCAACTCTCCTGCATCTATCTTCTTCAACACTTTCTTTTTCTCCTTAAAATCCTTCACAGGCACACTTAACAAATCAAACTCTATCACAAATTTTTCCACTCTCATATACCACACAGGGCACTTAAAGGCTACAGGCACTCTTACATCCCATTCCATCCACTTTAGACCATACAACATCCATCCAGCCATATACCGAATCATGCATCCTGCCTTACTCCCTTTCTCCAACAATACAACCATAACCTTGATATAACTCAGCCCCAAAAAGATCTGAAAATTTGGGAAACCCAACCCTCCATGCTCACATGACTTATATACATACTCCCTTTTCAGTCTCTCCATCCTACTACCCCACAGAAACGTAAAACATAACTTCTCCGCCTTCTTTATCTTTCGTACCGCAAAGGGAAACACATTCGCACAAAAAAGCAAAATAGGCAAAATCACTGCTTTCACAACCAGCACCTTCCCCACCAAAGTCAGTTCACGCATCCTCCAAAAATTCAACTTTCGTTCAATCCGACCCCCACATTCGTCCCAACTTTCATTCCCTTTCAAATCATCATTAAACTGAATCCCCAAAATTTTTATTGCCCCCACCTCACACTCCACTCCATCCATCTTAACATTCTTATCCCCAAAACACTTAAAAACACATTTATTCCAATTTATTCTGAATGCAGATGCCCCACAAAAAATATCCAGCCACAATTTTGCTCTGTTCATACTCGCCATATTATCACTCACCACCACAATATCATCCATATAACCCAGCACCTTTACATTCTTACCCGCACTCCCCGGAATCAACAATCCTCTCATCAGCTTATCTTTCCTTACACAACACAACAGAGGCTCAATCACACTTACAAACAATATCGGGGACATCGGGCAGCCTTGCCTAACCCCCGACCTTACACTCACTTTCCCACTCAGGACACCATTAATCAACACCTCACTTGTCACATCTGTATACAAACCTCTCACTATATTTACAAACTTCCTTGGAAAACCCATTCTCCCCAACACTCTAAACATAAAATCATGCGAAACCCTATCAAAAGCCTTTTCAAAATCCACAGCCAAGACCATACACTTCTGTTTTCTATCCATACTGTCACCAAACAGATCCCTCAACAAAAGCAAATTATCAGTCATACTCCTCCCAGGAATTGCACACACCTGATCCTCACCAATCACCTGCTCAACCACATCACGCATACGCCCAGACACAATCTTACTAAAAACTTTATAATCGGCATTAAGCAAAGTAATCGGTCTCCAGTTCCCCAGAACCGCTTTATTCCCTTTTTTATGTATCAGAACTACCACACCTTCTTTCATTGAATCACTCAAACAGTCATTTTTCCATATATATTGACACACCTCCACCATATCCATACCCACAATCTCCCATGCTTTCACATATAACTCAATCGGAATCCCATCCTTTCCTGGCGTTTTATTTTTCTTTGCACTCATCACCGCACTTTTGACTTCCTCCATGGTCACCTCCTCACATAGCAGCTCCCCATCACTCTCCTTAAGCTTACTCTCCAGACCATTTAGTACCTCACTCACCAGACCCTCATCAATCCACTTATGCCCATATAAATCACCATAAAAACTCTCCACCTCTCTTATAACCTGCTCTCCAACCACACACTTCCCATCCTTGTTCATAACCTCATCCATCTCATTCCTCCTTCCACACACTTTCTTAAAGAAAAAACTTGTGCACTTCTCATTTTTATCCAGATATTCTATTTTTGATCTATAAATTATTTCTTTACCTCTTTCATCCATCATTTTCTTCATTTCTCTCTTTGCATCCTCCAACAAATCACTTACATCCACCCCACTCATATTTAACTTATGCAACCAATCAATCCTTACATTTAAATCACTATATTTTTTTCTTATCACACCCGCCTTTTTATACCCCCATTTCCGAAAGAATTTTTTACATTCTTCTTTCATCCAATCCCACCAATCTAATATACTCTCAAACCCATGCTTCCTATCCTTCCACCTCATATAAGCATATCTAAAATCATTCATCACTTTTTCATCTTCCAACAACTTTACATTTAATTTCCATACACCTTTACCATATACTCCTTTAACCTCACATGCAAATTCAGCTCTCAAACACTCATGATCAGAAAAAGGTACAACTTGTTGAGAATACCCCAGACACTCCAAACTTTTAGAAGCGAAAATGAAATCAATCCTAGACTCCACCCCTCCTCTATCCGCCCTATATGTAGCAGGTGGTGACTTACCCACCACCCTCACAGCTGTGTCAAACAAAAGAAAATCAGAAACCAAACGATTCAAACTCCGCCCCGTGATATCCAACCCAGCACCATCTGTAACACAATTAAAATCTCCCGCCATAATCACAGGAATCCTCCCTGGCAAAAAAAGACACACTTTCTCCAACAACTTAACCCTTTCTTCCTTCCCCGTAGGAGCATACACATTACAAACCCTCAACTTCATACCCTTATAAACCACCACCGCTACAATACACCTCCCTACCTCCACCACAACATAACTCTCCAATTTAACCTCCCTACTCCCCAACAAAATCCCAACACCATCATTTTTATTCAAATTTGATCCAGACCATACATATTGTCCATGCGGCCAATCTTGGTCCCCCAAGGACTCTGCAATGCCACACTCCTGCAAACAAAACACATCAGCCCCTAGACTTTTTACATAGTCCAGGACTGCCGCTCGCCTGGCCTTGGATTTAATCTGTCTCACATTTAGGGATAAGACATTACATGCAGTTTTGGTTTCCATGTTCTTATGCGGCATGCCAGCGGACTATAAACTCCCCACCTTTCTCTCATCCTTCTCCTTCTGGAAACTGGCAGCTTAAGGTAAAGGCCGAGGTCTCTGCTTCTCCTAAAAAAGGAGCCTCATTTGGGATAGATGACACAGGATACACCGTGTCCCGTCCGGGACTCACACCAGCCTCACTTGCTGGAGACAAAGCAACTCTAGCTCTTTTAGGAGCTATATTCAGCTCCTCTTCCAGGGGCCTTGTGGCAGAAAAGTCGCCCTGACCGCCATCTCCACCTTCCCGCTCTGCCGGGCTTTCACTCCAAGAAAGAGCGGGAGTTTCAGGCTCAGAGCCTTCCACCTCCCCCTCTCCTTGTATGCCAACACCACTTGCAATTTCATTTTCCGCTGAGGTCACTTCCATCGACTCCTCCACCTCCACCTGTCGCTCACCTCGGGCCTCTTCCCGGCCTGCACCAACCACCTCTGCATATTGCTTCCTCACACGCATTTTACAGTCTCTGAACACATGCCCTTCTTTGCCACAAACATTACACACAATAGCATTCTTGCAATCTCTGGAGAAATGCCCATCTTGCTGGCAACGCCCACACTTTACCTCCTTACATACATCATCCTCCTGTGTGTGGCCAAAACTCTTGCACTTACGGCAGAACCTGGGTGCATTCGGGAAGAACAAGTAGCCTCTGTCCCTCCCGATGGCAAAGTTCAGAGGTGGGTAATAAATACCACCAGGACTCTCTGGGTCCTCACGAAAGATGACAAAAAACTTGTATTTACCTGTCCACAAGCGCTCGCTATTCAACACCTTGTGGGAGAAACTAACTCCCGAACAATATTTCCTCAGGAAAGCCACAATGTCTTCTTTTGGTACATAAGGATTATACATGAATACAACCAAGGGAACTTCTCTCCTGCTGTATAACACTGTGAAGGTTAACCCATCCAGGCTGGACTCACCAGATTTCTCTTGGAGCGTGCGGTACAGCTGATGACAATGAGCTATGGTCGTCAATACCAACACAAAGGTACCTTTCCTGGGATCTTGCAAACAAAGGATGTCGTCATACTTCACATTCAGAGTATTGTACAATACATCTTGCACCATTACCTGAAGATTAAAATGCTCCTCCTTTCCAGCCTCCACGTTGATCCGAAATGCATTCTTGACCCGGGGTTCTCCGGTCTCCGCATAGCGCACGATGACGCCCATGGTGATCGCCTCCTCCGTCCTCAGCCGCTCCCAGCGGGAGCTAAGCCTCCGACACCTTCCAGCCCGACACAAGTGCAGCAGATACTACACCTGATCTTGGCCAAAAGGCCGAGAAGCGATGGCCACAACGGTTTCCCGAAAACTCCCCTTCTCGGACACCACGTCCTTCTTGTTAAGGCGAAGCCAGACATACATACCCTATTATGCGCTCCACCCTCTCAGATGGCGGACCGGACGTGCTTTCACACTGCATCTCCTATTGCCTAGCACTGCCTCTGTCTTCCTTTCTGCTCTCAAATCTGAATAGCTCCACCCCCCAATCACACTGCGTCTGCTTCCACCTGATGGATGGCAGACATACACGTCTCTGTCTCTGTCTCCGTCTCTGTCTGGCATACATGACATGCAGCTAGCTCTTTGGCTGGCTGTCTCTGTAGCTGGCTGGCTGTCTCTGTGGCTGGCTGCCTAGCTGGCTAGCTTATTATTAGTACCTACCTACCTACCTACCTACCTATCTATCTATCTATCTATCTATCTATCTATCTATCTATCTATCTAATCTATCCTATCTATCCTATCTATTCTATCTAATGTATCTAATCTATCTATCAAAGAACATGGAGGGTGAATTCTCCCAGCTGGAGCCGTAGGCAGGCAGCATCAGCAGGATACATCGGCCGGCCACCAGGAAATCAAATCCAAAGGAAACGGTTTAATAAACTGCACCTACCTTTCCACCTACCTGCTCGGTCGCTTGACCGGCTGCAACTGAGCTGCTTGTTGTGCTGGCAGCTGTGTATAGCAGCAAAGCCTTGATGACATCACGTCCCGCGATGACATCACCAGCACTGGCCCGGCAGCCAAGTTGTAAACAACTCTGCCAGTTGGTTGCCATGGCAACAGAGGCCAGCAAGTCTTGGACAAACAAACTTTTCGTAGCCACACTCGGGCTAATTTTTCGGGGTCGGTCCACCTGCGCACAACACACTCGAGGGATGTTTCTTGCAAAACAGTAGTTTCAGGTGCAGCCGGCTTGTTTCCTTCTTCATTCTTTTGCTCTGTTTTTTGCAAACTCATTAGGGGGTGCACTGAACCTGGAGGCACTGCAATACCAGGTCAATGCCTGGAGAGGACAGAGCAAGCTCTTTTTCCATCTCCCTGTTCTAAAAATCCATTTAATATATGGTCCCCAGATAGGGGACGTATCAGATATTAAACTGATAAGAACAGATTTTTTTTTGATTGAAAATATCTTTATTACAATCAGTCGTCGTCAGGCATACATAAACTGTGACGCAGCACAGTTCAATAAATAAGACACTACATACTCAGCACCATGGTACAACATACAGCACAGGCTCCCTACGCTATACATCGTACCACCCGCTACACTAGCATTCCCGCATACCTTAACAATCCTAAAACAACAAACAATAAAGCAATACAGACAAGTGATGGGGTAAGGGGGGGGTGGGAAAGAGGGGGGTAGGGAGGGGAAATCACAGGCCCGAAGCTTTATTGAAAGACGACACAACACAAGGGGAGAGGGGGAAGGAGAGGGGTATCAATCCTCTTCTTCCTGGTCCGTTCTGTCCATGATAAGAACAGATACTACACTTGATCTTAGCCAAAAGGCCGAGAAGCGATGGCCACAACGGTTTCCCGAAAACTCCCCTTCTCGGACACCACGTCCTTCTTGTTAAGGCGAAGCCAGACATACATACCCTATTATGCGCTCCACCCTCTCAGATGGCGGACCGGACGTGCTTTCACACTGCATCTCCTATTGCCTAGCACTGCCTCTGTCTTCCTTTCTGCTCTCAAATCTGAATAGCTCCACCCCCCAATCACACTGCGTCTGCTTCCACCTGATGGATGGCAGACATACACGTCTCTGTCTCTGTCTCCGTCTCTGTCTGGCATACATGACATGCAGCTAGCTCTTTGGCTGGCTGTCTCTGTAGCTGGCTGGCTGTCTCTGTGGCTGGCTGCCTAGCTGGCTAGCTTATTATTAGTACCTACCTACCTACCTACCTACCTATCTATCTATCTATCTATCTATCTATCTATCTATCTATCTAATCTATCCTATCTATCCTATCTATTCTATCTAATGTATCTAATCTATCTATCAAAGAACATGGAGGGTGAATTCTCCCAGCTGGAGCCGTAGGCAGGCAGCATCAGCAGGATACATCGGCCGGCCACCAGGAAATCAAATCCAAAGGAAACGGTTTAATAAACTGCACCTACCTTTCCACCTACCTGCTCGGTCGCTTGACCGGCTGCAACTGAGCTGCTTGTTGTGCTGGCAGCTGTGTATAGCAGCAAAGCCTTGATGACATCACGTCCCGCGATGACATCACCAGCACTGGCCCGGCAGCCAAGTTGTAAACAACTCTGCCAGTTGGTTGCCATGGCAACAGAGGCCAGCAAGTCTTGGACAAACAAACTTTTCGTAGCCACACTCGGGCTAATTTTTCGGGGTCGGTCCACCTGCGCACAACACACTCGAGGGATGTTTCTTGCAAAACAGTAGTTTCAGGTGCAGCCGGCTTGTTTCCTTCTTCATTCTTTTGCTCTGTTTTTTGCAAACTCATTAGGGGGTGCACTGAACCTGGAGGCACTGCAATACCAGGTCAATGCCTGGAGAGGACAGAGCAAGCTCTTTTTCCATCTCCCTGTTCTAAAAATCCATTTAATATATGGTCCCCAGATAGGGGACGTATCAGATATTAAACTGATAAGAACAGATACTACACTTGATCTTAGCCAAAAGGCCGAGAAGCGATGGCCACAACGGTTTCCCGAAAACTCCCCTTCTCGGACACCACGTCCTTCTTGTTAAGGCGAAGCCAGACATACATACCCTATTATGCGCTCCACCCTCTCAGATGGCGGACCGGACGTGCTTTCACACTGCATCTCCTATTGCCTAGCACTGCCTCTGTCTTCCTTTCTGCTCTCAAATCTGAATAGCTCCACCCCCCAATCACACTGCGTCTGCTTCCACCTGATGGATGGCAGACATACACGTCTCTGTCTCTGTCTCCGTCTCTGTCTGGCATACATGACATGCAGCTAGCTCTTTGGCTGGCTGTCTCTGTAGCTGGCTGGCTGTCTCTGTGGCTGGCTGCCTAGCTGGCTAGCTTATTATTAGTACCTACCTACCTACCTACCTACCTATCTATCTATCTATCTATCTATCTATCTATCTATCTATCTATCTAATCTATCCTATCTATCCTATCTATTCTATCTAATGTATCTAATCTATCTATCAAAGAACATGGAGGGTGAATTCTCCCAGCTGGAGCCGTAGGCAGGCAGCATCAGCAGGATACATCGGCCGGCCACCAGGAAATCAAATCCAAAGGAAACGGTTTAATAAACTGCACCTACCTTTCCACCTACCTGCTCGGTCGCTTGACCGGCTGCAACTGAGCTGCTTGTTGTGCTGGCAGCTGTGTATAGCAGCAAAGCCTTGATGACATCACGTCCCGCGATGACATCACCAGCACTGGCCCGGCAGCCAAGTTGTAAACAACTCTGCCAGTTGGTTGCCATGGCAACAGAGGCCAGCAAGTCTTGGACAAACAAACTTTTCGTAGCCACACTCGGGCTAATTTTTCGGGGTCGGTCCACCTGCGCACAACACACTCGAGGGATGTTTCTTGCAAAACAGTAGTTTCAGGTGCAGCCGGCTTGTTTCCTTCTTCATTCTTTTGCTCTGTTTTTTGCAAACTCATTAGGGGGTGCACTGAACCTGGAGGCACTGCAATACCAGGTCAATGCCTGGAGAGGACAGAGCAAGCTCTTTTTCCATCTCCCTGTTCTAAAAATCCATTTAATATATGGTCCCCAGATTGGGGACGTATCAGATTTTAAACTGATAAGAACAGATTTTTTTTTTTTTTTTTTTTTTTTTTTTTTTTCCTCCTCAGTTTCTGGACTACAGTCAAATGGCCATCAGGTCACCTACCATGACTCATCACAGCAACCAAGTCCATAAAAAACATCATAGGAATACTAAACAAAAAAACTAAAAACATTCAAAAAACAAAAACACAAAAAACAAAATTGGTCAAGATTACTCACATGTTACCCCATCGCGAAAATTTCCAAATGTCCTCTGCTTTGTCTTCTCCATTCCTTTTCTTTTCCACCAGATAGACGACAAAGACTCTCGCTAAAAACAGTTTTTTGCATTCAATAGGAGAAATAAAAACATGTTTAAAAACCAGCAAATTACGACAATCCCATAAAACTTCTTTAAAAATTGAAAAAACAATCCAACACACTCGGGCACTTGTCTCTTTGCTAAAATCTTGACCAATTAAAATCCTTTGAAAATTAAAATGACTAAGACCAGTAACAGCACTAAAAAAACTCTCTAAAAGGGATAAAAGCGTTTTAGCATAAAAACAGTCCCAAAAAATATGAAAAATGTCCTCCCTCCCAACACAACCTTCTCTAGGGCACTTATCGTTCACACGTATTCCTCGTCCATTCAAAAATGCCCGTGTTGGGAGACATCCATGCAAGGACAGCCACGCCACATCCCTCTGTCTATTAGAGAGACCAAAAACATTAAAAAGGTTCCAGACCTTTGCTGACTGTACAGAATTGCAGAATGGTACTTCATATAACCTCTCGTCTTTTCTCAAGGCTCGCTGTAATTTCTCTTTTTCAGGCTTACCTAAAGAGCTCAGGTTATACTGATCATTGAAGGACCTAAGGACCACATAAAAGGTAGGAATAACAAATGACATGGGTCTACTCAGATCCTTCTCACACCAGCCCCATTTAGTAAACAACCATCCTGCTAAATACCTGCACATGTCAGCGGTCCTACTATTGTTCTGGCTAGTCTTAAAAATCAATAAAAAATAATGCATTTTTAAAAACAAATCAACATTCGGAAAATTAAAACCACCATATTTCTCACTACTTAAAACCTTTTCTCTTCTCATTTTCTCCATCTTAGAACCCCAAAAAAAGATAAAAAGTTTCCTCGTCGTTCTTCTAACCCACAATGGTTTGGGTGGAAAAATCATTGCAATGTATAAAAGCATCGGTAAAATCACAGTCTTAATAATTAAAATTTTTCCTTTAAAAGATAAGTTCCGTAATTTCCAAAAATTTAACTTCTTTTCAATCTTCTGCTCCAACTCCACATAGCTCTTCCTTGCTTTTAGATCTTTCTCATAGGTCATGCCCAGGACATCAATATTGTCTTTTTCCACCACCCCATCCACTACTACTTTTTCCTGCTTACCAAAATTACATAACTGACATTTATTCCAATTTACACTCATTCCACTCACACAACAAAATAATTTAACATGTAAATTGACTCTACGTAAGTCCGCCAGGGATGTACATGTAAAAACCACATCATCCATATAACTTAATGATTTCACTGTCATACCTGCACTACCTGGGATAAAAACACCATCAACACATTTATCTTTTTGCACGGATTTTAAAAGAGCCTCTATAACACAAATAAAAAGAATTGGGGACAGAGGACATCCCTGGCGGACCCCAGATAAAATATTAAAAGCAGGACTAAAATGGCCATTAACTAAAACCTGAGCACTCACATCCTGATAAAAACCTCTGATTACTCTCAATAAAAACTCAGGGACACCAAGACGTTTTAACGCTAAAAACATAAAATTGTGTGGCACCTTGTCATACGCTTTTTCAAAATCTACAGACTCAACAAACAGAGGAGAATTATTAAAACCAGCACTGTAAACAATATCTCTTAAAATCAATAAATTATCAGTAATTCTCCTCCCTGGTACGGCACACACCTGGTACTCCCCCACCATGTGGCCCACCACCTCACTCATTCTTAATGCCACTATTTTTGCAATAATTTTATAATCCACGTTTAAAAGCGTAATTGGTCTCCAATTCTTAATGTCCCTTTCGTCTCCTTTTTTAAAAATAAGAGTAATCATACCCCTCTTCATTGATTCTGATAAAAGTCCTGAATTAAAAACATGCTGGATGACATAAGTAAAATCTTCTTTTAAAATATCCCAAAAAGCAATATAAAATTCTACAGGGAGACCGTCTCCTCCTGGCGTCTTCCCTTTCGCCATCTTGTCTATTGCTTGTTTGATCTCCCCTTCACCAACGTCACCATTTAAAAATTCTTGCATGTTATCAGGAATACAATTATCTAAAACCTTACAATAGTCGTTCATCTCTGCCTCACTAGCTCTGCTTTGATTACTAAAAAGTGTTTTGTAAAAATTACCGACCTCTTCCACCACTTCATCACCAGTCACTTCTCCTGTGGAAGTTAAAACGGATTTAAAATATCCTTTGGCCTTAAAACACTTTTTAAAAAAGAAACGGGAACACTGCTCATCCTCCTCCATCTTCTGTACCTTGGCCGCATACACAATATTCTTCCCCCTTTCCACCAATGCTTTCCTCATCTCTTCTTTTATCTTCTTTACCTCCACCTCCACATCAATCCCAACACTTTTAAATTTATATAGCGCCTCTAGTTGGGATATTAGGTCTGCTTCTTTCTTTCTCTTCTTTTTAGCTTTTTCTATGCAAGTCTTCTTAAAAAATTGTGCGAATCTGACTTTGGACCAGTCCCACCATGCTAAAATATCTTTAAAATTCCGTTTCTTTGACACACAAAATAAAAACTCCTTCTTAAAATCTTCTATTACTTCCTCTTCCTGTAACAGACTTACATTCAGCTTCCACAGCCCTCTCCCAAAGCTAGTGGATTCATTAATACTAATCTCAGCCACCACCATCTTATGGTCTGAGAAAGAAAGCATCACGTGATCGCACCGGACCACCTTAACCCCTTCAGACACAAAAATGTAATCCAACCGGGATCTACAGCGGCCACTATCCGATATATATGTAAATCTGTCATCAGTGCTAATCATCAGCCCAGTATCAATGTAACGTAAGTCTTGTATAATCTGATTTAAAGCATTGGAAGTAACATCAGTTCTTACTTCAGCAGAGCTCTCACGATCATTGGCAGATCGAATACAATTAAAATCTCCAGCGACTACTGTAAAATCACGCCCAGGCATAAAATATTTAAGAGACTCTAAAAATAAAATCCGTGCTTGTTTTTCAGCAGGTGCATAAACATTAAAAATTCTTATTCTCTGTCCCAAAAAATCCAGATTTAAAACCATACAACGTCCTGGAATTAAAATCTGGCAATCTAAAAACTTAATACCATCATTTTTCAATAAAATACCAATGCCTTCATTTTTATTGTCTGTGCATGGAGACCAAAAAGACTGCCCCTTCCTCCACTCATCTCCATGTGGGGCAGATTTTATTGCACATTCTTGTAAACAGAGGATATCCGCATTAACATTCTCGAGGCGCTCTAATATTGCTGCTCTCCTACTTGCAGACCCAATACCTCGCACATTAATTGTAGCCACACATAAACTCATTAAAAAATTAATGAGAAAAAACATGTTCACAGCCATGGCAGCTACTTTTTAAAACTCTGACTTTCCACTCTCCTCATAACACTCACATTACAATCAGGCGACCCTGGATCAGAGTCCCTGTCCATCTCTTCATTCCACTCCTGAACAGGATCCTCCTGTTCACCAGACCATCTTCCTTTTTTGGATTTCCTCCTCTCACTTTGCAATTCATCCACCTCCTCCTCCTCACCACCAGGGTGTGACTCACCACTCCCCTCGTTAGCACGTTGACCAGGTGTTAATGATGCATCAGATTCCTCTCCACCTTCTTCCATTTGCTCTCCCTCCTCCACCACAGGGTCAGTGCACTTCACTTCCATATCCACACTTAACCCCTCATTCACCAGTGACTCACCACTCCTTACTTCCTCAGAGCCACTTTGTGAGTCATTTTTCAGTTCACTTTTCCTCCCTTTCCCACCTTTTCTCTCTGTACTGGTTGTAGCACTCTGTTGTACATTTTCCACAATCACACCAGTACCAGCACCTCTCACATTTTTTCCAGACACACCAGACTCTCTTTCTTTAGGCATATCCATCTCTTTCTCACCTCCTGTATTTTTGCTCATATGCTCCTTCTTCCCTCCAGCCGCCTCAGCATAACTCCTCTTTTTATACCATAAATTACAATTTTTAGCCAAATGCTCATCACTACCGCATATATCACAAGTTTTCCTCTCTGTGCATGACCCAGCATTATGCCCAGTTTTCCCGCAATTTCTGCAACATTCTCCTCTTTCTGGACACCTGTCCTGGACATGACCATATGCATGACACCGTCTACAATATTCCAACTGCCCGTCATAGAAACAAAATCCTCTTTCTCCTCCAATAGAAAAAACTTGCGGTATACTTTTAAATCCACTTATCACATTTTCATCTTGTTTAAACTTTACCAAAAACTTCCTTTTTCCATTTAGGTAACCGTACTTATTTCTCAGTCTTCCCAAAAACTTTACTTCCTCACAGTAGCGAAGCAAAAAACCAGACACCATTTCATCGGTTACCTTAGGGTTATACATATGGATTACCACCATTTTGGACATTCGCATAAACAAAGGCACAATTTTCACCATTTTCATTACTTCTGGCTCCTCTTTCCTCTTCATCTCTTCCAAATCCTTATAGACACGCTGGCACAACTCGGAATTAAAGAAAGTGATATCGTAAATACCTTGTCTTGCAAAATCTTGTAATCCCAACACATCCGTTACCTGTAGGTACTGAAGCTTCCGGATGATCTCCAGCACCACTTGGTCCAATCCAATTTTCTCCCGATATTGTATGGGGACAAAAATCCTCACTGTGTCCTCGACTCCTCGAGACCGTTCTCCATCCATTTTTGCAGGCTTAAATACCTACGATCGCAACCCCGTAATAATCCAGGGCCCCCACAAGGAGGACCCCGATCACCACCCCCTCTGACCAGACCAAACGCAGCAAAGATACTACACTTGATCTTAGCCAAAAGGCCGAGAAGCGATGGCCACAACGGTTTCCCGAAAACTCCCCTTCTCGGACACCACGTCCTTCTTGTTAAGGCGAAGCCAGACATACATACCCTATTATGCGCTCCACCCTCTCAGATGGCGGACCGGACGTGCTTTCACACTGCATCTCCTATTGCCTAGCACTGCCTCTGTCTTCCTTTCTGCTCTCAAATCTGAATAGCTCCACCCCCCAATCACACTGCGTCTGCTTCCACCTGATGGATGGCAGACATACACGTCTCTGTCTCTGTCTCCGTCTCTGTCTGGCATACATGACATGCAGCTAGCTCTTTGGCTGGCTGTCTCTGTAGCTGGCTGGCTGTCTCTGTGGCTGGCTGCCTAGCTGGCTAGCTTATTATTAGTACCTACCTACCTACCTACCTACCTATCTATCTATCTATCTATCTATCTATCTATCTATCTATCTATCTATCTATCTATCTAATCTATCCTATCTATCCTATCTATTCTATCTAATGTATCTAATCTATCTATCAAAGAACATGGAGGGTGAATTCTCCCAGCTGGAGCCGTAGGCAGGCAGCATCAGCAGGATACATCGGCCGGCCACCAGGAAATCAAATCCAAAGGAAACGGTTTAATAAACTGCACCTACCTTTCCACCTACCTGCTCGGTCGCTTGACCGGCTGCAACTGAGCTGCTTGTTGTGCTGGCAGCTGTGTATAGCAGCAAAGCCTTGATGACATCACGTCCCGCGATGACATCACCAGCACTGGCCCGGCAGCCAAGTTGTAAACAACTCTGCCAGTTGGTTGCCATGGCAACAGAGGCCAGCAAGTCTTGGACAAACAAACTTTTCGTAGCCA
Source organism: Dendropsophus ebraccatus (assembly GCF_027789765.1). Taxonomy (NCBI): domain Eukaryota; kingdom Metazoa; phylum Chordata; class Amphibia; order Anura; family Hylidae; genus Dendropsophus; species Dendropsophus ebraccatus. Next base: position 54,173,121 of record NC_091467.1, on the reverse strand, counting down.
CACTCGGGCTAATTTTTCGGGGTCGGTCCACCTGCGCACAACACACTCGAGGGATGTTTCTTGCAAAACAGTAGTTTCAGGTGCAGCCGGCTTGTTTCCTTCTTCATTCTTTTGCTCTGTTTTTTGCAAACTCATTAGGGGGTGCACTGAACCTGGAGGCACTGCAATACCAGGTCAATGCCTGGAGAGGACAGAGCAAGCTCTTTTTCCATCTCCCTGTTCTAAAAATCCATTTAATATATGGTCCCCAGATAGGGGACGTATCAGATATTAAACTGATAAGAACAGATACTACACTTGATCTTAGCCAAAAGGCCGAGAAGCGATGGCCACAACGGTTTCCCGAAAACTCCCCTTCTCGGACACCACGTCCTTCTTGTTAAGGCGAAGCCAGACATACATACCCTATTATGCGCTCCACCCTCTCAGATGGCGGACCGGACGTGCTTTCACACTGCATCTCCTATTGCCTAGCACTGCCTCTGTCTTCCTTTCTGCTCTCAAATCTGAATAGCTCCACCCCCCAATCACACTGCGTCTGCTTCCACCTGATGGATGGCAGACATACACGTCTCTGTCTCTGTCTCCGTCTCTGTCTGGCATACATGACATGCAGCTAGCTCTTTGGCTGGCTGTCTCTGTAGCTGGCTGGCTGTCTCTGTGGCTGGCTGCCTAGCTGGCTAGCTTATTATTAGTACCTACCTACCTACCTACCTACCTATCTATCTATCTATCTATCTATCTATCTATCTATCTATCTAATCTATCCTATCTATCCTATCTATTCTATCTAATGTATCTAATCTATCTATCAAAGAACATGGAGGGTGAATTCTCCCAGCTGGAGCCGTAGGCAGGCAGCATCAGCAGGATACATCGGCCGGCCACCAGGAAATCAAATCCAAAGGAAACGGTTTAATAAACTGCACCTACCTTTCCACCTACCTGCTCGGTCGCTTGACCGGCTGCAACTGAGCTGCTTGTTGTGCTGGCAGCTGTGTATAGCAGCAAAGCCTTGATGACATCACGTCCCGCGATGACATCACCAGCACTGGCCCGGCAGCCAAGTTGTAAACAACTCTGCCAGTTGGTTGCCATGGCAACAGAGGCCAGCAAGTCTTGGACAAACAAACTTTTCGTAGCCACACTCGGGCTAATTTTTCGGGGTCGGTCCACCTGCGCACAACACACTCGAGGGATGTTTCTTGCAAAACAGTAGTTTCAGGTGCAGCCGGCTTGTTTCCTTCTTCATTCTTTTGCTCTGTTTTTTGCAAACTCATTAGGGGGTGCACTGAACCTGGAGGCACTGCAATACCAGGTCAATGCCTGGAGAGGACAGAGCAAGCTCTTTTTCCATCTCCCTGTTCTAAAAATCCATTTAATATATGGTCCCCAGATAGGGGACGTATCAGATATTAAACTGATAAGAACAGATACTACACTTGATCTTAGCCAAAAGGCCGAGAAGCGATGGCCACAACGGTTTCCCGAAAACTCCCCTTCTCGGACACCACGTCCTTCTTGTTAAGGCGAAGCCAGACATACATACCCTATTATGCGCTCCACCCTCTCAGATGGCGGACCGGACGTGCTTTCACACTGCATCTCCTATTGCCTAGCACTGCCTCTGTCTTCCTTTCTGCTCTCAAATCTGAATAGCTCCACCCCCCAATCACACTGCGTCTGCTTCCACCTGATGGATGGCAGACATACACGTCTCTGTCTCTGTCTCCGTCTCTGTCTGGCATACATGACATGCAGCTAGCTCTTTGGCTGGCTGTCTCTGTAGCTGGCTGGCTGTCTCTGTGGCTGGCTGCCTAGCTGGCTAGCTTATTATTAGTACCTACCTACCTACCTACCTATCTATCTATCTATCTATCTATCTATCTATCTATCTATCTAATCTATCCTATCTATCCTATCTATTCTATCTAATGTATCTAATCTATCTATCAAAGAACATGGAGGGTGAATTCTCCCAGCTGGAGCCGTAGGCAGGCAGCATCAGCAGGATACATCGGCCGGCCACCAGGAAATCAAATCCAAAGGAAACGGTTTAATAAACTGCACCTACCTTTCCACCTACCTGCTCGGTCGCTTGACCGGCTGCAACTGAGCTGCTTGTTGTGCTGGCAGCTGTGTATAGCAGCAAAGCCTTGATGACATCACGTCCCGCGATGACATCACCAGCACTGGCCCGGCAGCCAAGTTGTAAACAACTCTGCCAGTTGGTTGCCATGGCAACAGAGGCCAGCAAGTCTTGGACAAACAAACTTTTCGTAGCCACACTCGGGCTAATTTTTCGGGGTCGGTCCACCTGCGCACAACACACTCGAGGGATGTTTCTTGCAAAACAGTAGTTTCAGGTGCAGCCGGCTTGTTTCCTTCTTCATTCTTTTGCTCTGTTTTTTGCAAACTCATTAGGGGGTGCACTGAACCTGGAGGCACTGCAATACCAGGTCAATGCCTGGAGAGGACAGAGCAAGCTCTTTTTCCATCTCCCTGTTCTAAAAATCCATTTAATATATGGTCCCCAGATAGGGGACGTATCAGATATTAAACTGATAAGAACAGATACTACACTTGATCTTAGCCAAAAGGCCGAGAAGCGATGGCCACAACGGTTTCCCGAAAACTCCCCTTCTCGGACACCACGTCCTTCTTGTTAAGGCGAAGCCAGACATACATACCCTATTATGCGCTCCACCCTCTCAGATGGCGGACCGGACGTGCTTTCACACTGCATCTCCTATTGCCTAGCACTGCCTCTGTCTTCCTTTCTGCTCTCAAATCTGAATAGCTCCACCCCCCAATCACACTGCGTCTGCTTCCACCTGATGGATGGCAGACATACACGTCTCTGTCTCTGTCTCCGTCTCTGTCTGGCATACATGACATGCAGCTAGCTCTTTGGCTGGCTGTCTCTGTAGCTGGCTGGCTGTCTCTGTGGCTGGCTGCCTAGCTGGCTAGCTTATTATTAGTACCTACCTACCTACCTACCTATCTATCTATCTATCTATCTATCTATCTATCTATCTATCTATCTATCTATCTATCTAATCTATCCTATCTATCCTATCTATTCTATCTAATGTATCTAATCTATCTATCAAAGAACATGGAGGGTGAATTCTCCCAGCTGGAGCCGTAGGCAGGCAGCATCAGCAGGATACATCGGCCGGCCACCAGGAAATCAAATCCAAAGGAAACGGTTTAATAAACTGCACCTACCTTTCCACCTACCTGCTCGGTCGCTTGACCGGCTGCAACTGAGCTGCTTGTTGTGCTGGCAGCTGTGTATAGCAGCAAAGCCTTGATGACATCACGTCCCGCGATGACATCACCAGCACTGGCCCGGCAGCCAAGTTGTAAACAACTCTGCCAGTTGGTTGCCATGGCAACAGAGGCCAGCAAGTCTTGGACAAACAAACTTTTCGTAGCCACACTCGGGCTAATTTTTCGGGGTCGGTCCACCTGCGCACAACACACTCGAGGGATGTTTCTTGCAAAACAGTAGTTTCAGGTGCAGCCGGCTTGTTTCCTTCTTCATTCTTTTGCTCTGTTTTTTGCAAACTCATTAGGGGGTGCACTGAACCTGGAGGCACTGCAATACCAGGTCAATGCCTGGAGAGGACAGAGCAAGCTCTTTTTCCATCTCCCTGTTCTAAAAATCCATTTAATATATGGTCCCCAGATAGGGGACGTATCAGATATTAAACTGATAAGAACAGATTTTTTTTTTTTTTTAAGTTGGCTATCCCACAAAAGGGGATATCAACAATTTTATTCAAAACAAATTATTTACAACATAAAAGAAATTTTAACTAATCAAAAACATAATCAAAAACATAACACAAATCAAGGTCTCATACCGCCTTTGAAAGCAAAATAACACAATAAACGGATCATAACAAAAGATACAGAACTAGACGCCTCTAATCTTCTGATAACACTTGGGGGTACTTTGTAAGTTTCACAAAACCTTTTACCATGCTTTTCTACATGAGACCTGACTGCCTCACTTAAATGGTTGCAGAAAGACTCCCTCTCTAGAGCTTCCACCTGCACCCAAAACTCTTTTGACACACAATCATGATCTTTCCTTTCCTCCTCTGTATAAGGTCTTTCAGACCATGACTTCCCCTCCTCTGTCTCCTTTTTCTTCTCCATTTTTCTCTCTCCCTCCCTGGAAGCCCTCTTGACTGAAGGACCAGGGCTGCCCTCACACTCCGGGACCACCTCCTTCGGGACAAACTCCTCCCTACTCACTTTCCCAGGTGCAGGCTCTTCCTTTTCTTTTTCCCTATTTCTTTTCCTTTTTTTAGGGCAGGAAGCATATAAGTGATCAACACTACCACATAAATTACATGTTTTCTGCTGTTTGCATGTGTCAGGCAAATGTCCCTCCTTCTGACACTTCCCGCACCAAAGCACTGTACAATTATCTTTAACATGTCCATATTTCTTGCATTTCCTGCAGAAGTCGTCCATGCCGGCAAAAAACAGATCTCCGTTGATCCGACCAATCTTAAACCGACCCGGCGGAACATCCAGGCTCCCATCCTTCCGGACTTTAAATTTCACCACAAATTTCCATTTCATGGTCCACAGACCATATTGGTTTAGGACCTTTCCTTTTGGGACGATGTCTTCGCAAAATCTTGATAAATAGTCCGTTATTTCCTCTTCTTCAATATATGGACTGTACATTCTAACAGTCACTACGCGTTCTCTCCTCGGGAAATGAGAAATAATGTCAGTTCCATTTAGCAACACATTTTCCCTCACACATTCCAGCTTACCCATAAGAAAGCTGTGATCCTCCTCCGAGTTCAGCACTAGGTCGTAAACACCTCGTCTGGGAAACTCCAGTAAAGCCAAAATCTGGTTCTTCTTTACTCCAAACAATTTGATCAGAAGTTCCTCCACGATAAAGGCCAGTCCCTTCTCCTTTTTCTCAACATCGTGCAGAATAAACCGGACACCATTCCGTATACGAGCATATGATGGAACCTCTCCGGTGGATGATCCATCCTGGTTTGTAGCCTCCATAGCGTTAGGTCCAAACCAACGACTCCTGAACAGGAAAAAGGACACGCAAGAACACCTCACCTGCTAACCGCAGATAGGTGAGATCGCCTCTCGTTGCCCGGGGACTAATCCGCCTGCCAATAGCAGCATGGAGTCACTTCTCCAAGGCCAACAGGTCGGGTACCCCGGGCACCTTTCAACCAGATCTCCTGTAGATACTACACTTGATCTTAGCCAAAAGGCCGAGAAGCGATGGCCACAACGGTTTCCCGAAAACTCCCCTTCTCGGACACCACGTCCTTCTTGTTAAGGCGAAGCCAGACATACATACCCTATTATGCGCTCCACCCTCTCAGATGGCGGACCGGACGTGCTTTCACACTGCATCTCCTATTGCCTAGCACTGCCTCTGTCTTCCTTTCTGCTCTCAAATCTGAATAGCTCCACCCCCCAATCACACTGCGTCTGCTTCCACCTGATGGATGGCAGACATACACGTCTCTGTCTCTGTCTCCGTCTCTGTCTGGCATACATGACATGCAGCTAGCTCTTTGGCTGGCTGTCTCTGTAGCTGGCTGGCTGTCTCTGTGGCTGGCTGCCTAGCTGGCTAGCTTATTATTAGTACCTACCTACCTACCTACCTACCTACCTATCTATCTATCTATCTATCTATCTATCTATCTATCTATCTAATCTATCCTATCTATCCTATCTATTCTATCTAATGTATCTAATCTATCTATCAAAGAACATGGAGGGTGAATTCTCCCAGCTGGAGCCGTAGGCAGGCAGCATCAGCAGGATACATCGGCCGGCCACCAGGAAATCAAATCCAAAGGAAACGGTTTAATAAACTGCACCTACCTTTCCACCTACCTGCTCGGTCGCTTGACCGGCTGCAACTGAGCTGCTTGTTGTGCTGGCAGCTGTGTATAGCAGCAAAGCCTTGATGACATCACGTCCCGCGATGACATCACCAGCACTGGCCCGGCAGCCAAGTTGTAAACAACTCTGCCAGTTGGTTGCCATGGCAACAGAGGCCAGCAAGTCTTGGACAAACAAACTTTTCGTAGCCACACTCGGGCTAATTTTTCGGGGTCGGTCCACCTGCGCACAACACACTCGAGGGATGTTTCTTGCAAAACAGTAGTTTCAGGTGCAGCCGGCTTGTTTCCTTCTTCATTCTTTTGCTCTGTTTTTTGCAAACTCATTAGGGGGTGCACTGAACCTGGAGGCACTGCAATACCAGGTCAATGCCTGGAGAGGACAGAGCAAGCTCTTTTTCCATCTCCCTGTTCTAAAAATCCATTTAATATATGGTCCCCAGATAGGGGACGTATCAGATATTAAACTGATAAGAACAGATTTTTTTGATTGAAAATATCTTTATTACAATCAGTCGTCGTCAGGCATACATAAACTGTGACGCAGCACAGTTCAATAAATAAGACACTACATACTCAGCACCATGGTACAACATACAGCACAGGCTCCCTACGCTATACATCATACCACCCGCTACACTAACATTCCTGCATACCTTAACAATCCTAAAACAACAAACAATAAAGCAATACAGACAAGTGATGGGGTAAGGGGGGTGGGAGAGAGGGGGGTAGGGAGGGGAAATCACAGGCCCGAAGCTTTATTGAAAGACAACACAACACAAGGGGAGAGGGGGAAGGAGAGGGGTATCAATCCTCTTCTTCCTGGTCCGATCTGTCCATGATGGAATAGTCTCTGAGCAGGCTGTGGACCAGCCTGCGGCAGTCCAGAAAGGACATCCTCTCCTTCTTCAGAATGAGGCGGTTCCTGGCAAGCCATATAGCGTCCTTAAAACAGTTCATAAGGCGCCAGGCCTCCCGGGTTGCCTCATCGCCGAAATTCCCAGGGAACAGGCCGTACAGCACCGCGCAGTGCGTTAGCCTGTTCCTGGGCACACAGTCACTGAGTTCAAGTTCCAGGGCGTCCAACAGGCCCTGAGCAAACGGACACTGCCAAAAGAGGTGCGAAGATGTTTCCTCCACGAAGGGGCACCGGGGGCAGTACCGCGTTTTGCACAGGTTGCGGGCATGCATGAATGACCTCAAAGGCAGTCCCCCCTGAATGGCCATCCAAGACAAGTCCTTGTGCCCGTTGGTCAGCTTTGCCGAAGCCACATTTGTCCATACAGTCTCTGCGGTGGCCGCAGCGAGCCCTGGAACGAGCTCCATAGAGTCCTGTGCTCTGATGAGCTTGTGGACAGTTTTTGGCTTCCACAAGTCGGGCTTGAGTCCCTCCAGTTGGTGTTCCCTCACAAACTTGACGACGCCCCCGTAGAACCAGGGAGTGTGCCAGTTGTAAGGGATGGAGCTGTCCCACTTGTCCCAGCTCAGACCCCTCCAGAGGGGGAGGAGGAACAGGCGAGACATGGACCTGCCCGCAGAGCCATTCTTCTGTTGCAGAGTCCTCCGCACACAGTCACATACAAAGGCTGCCCGCAGCAAGGTAGGGATATCCGGAACACCTTTTCCGCCCTTGCGGGGTTCCTTGTACATCACGGAGCGCTTCACTCTGTCCATTTTGGAGCCCCAGATGAAACAAAACACGGTCCTGGTGATGGCCCTGCAGACGGTGACATGGGGGGGCCAGGCCTGTGCGGTGTACTGGAGCACAGGCAGAACTTCGTTCCTCAGGACCAATGCTTTGCCCTCAATGGTGAGGTGTCTGAGGCTCCACAGCCCGATCTTCGTATTGACCTTAGCCAATCGCTCTTCCCAGGACTTGAGGGCCGCGCCTTCCTTTCCGAACCAGACTCCAAGGATCTTGATGAAGTCCGGTTTGATGGTAAACGGGAAGGGGGCGGAGGAAGCCAGGTGCCACTCCCCGAAGAGCATAGCCTCCGACTTCCCGCAGTTGACCTTTGCCCCTGAAGCCTTTCCGAACTTCTCGCAGGTCTGGACGAGTGCGGTCACCGAACGCTGGTCAGCGCAGAAGACGGTCACGTCGTCCATGTACAGCGAGCACTTGACCTCGTGTCGATCGGGTCCGGGTACGGTGATCCCTCTGATCTCTCCGTTCTGCCGTATAGCCTCCGCGAAGGATTCTATAACACAAACAAAAAGGAGAGGTGAGAGAGGGCAGCCTTGTCTGACCCCAGAAAGAACCGGAAAGGGGTCAGTCTTCCAGCCGTTCACCAGTACCCTGCTGAAAATATCAAAATACATCACGTTAACAAAACGACAAAACATATCACCAAGTCCTAACCTACGCAGTGCCCTGCCCATGAACTCGTGAGAGACCCGGTCGAAAGCCTTCTCCTGATCAAGGCTGACCAGGGCCGCGTGTGCACGGCGGCTTTGGATGTAATGGACCGTGTCCCTCACTAGGGCGAGGCTGTCTGCGATCCTGCGGCCGGGAATGCCACAGGTCTGGTCCAGATGGACGACCCGACCGATGACCTTCTTCAGCCGGTTGGCCAGCACCTTGGCGAGGATTTTGTAGTCCACGTTCAAGAGAGAGATGGGACGCCAATTTTTCAAGTCACATCTCTCCCCCTTCCGCTTATACAGGATCGTGATCATACCCTCCCTCAACGACGGAGGCATTCTGCCCTCCACCACCATCTCCTCGTACAGCTCCAACAGGTCCGGGCAAATGAGATCCCCCAGCGCTACATAGAGCTCCGCTGGGAGACCATCACTGCCCGGGGTCCTGCCAGGCCTAAAGGATTTAGCGGCAGAGAGCAGCTCCCCCACCGTCAAGGGGGCGTCCGTGGCCGACGCACCTGCGGGATCAACAACGTTAGTGATACCTGACAGGAACTCGTCGGCCACTTCGGAGTCGGTGGTCTTCGGGGCGTAGAGGCTGCGGTAGAAGCTAGTGACAACCCCCATCACGTCCTCTTTGCCCTTCCGCAAACTTCCGGTCTCATCCCGCAGCTCAGTCAGGGGCGTGTGGCCGGCGTGGAGTTTCCTGAAAAAGAACGAGTTACATTTCTCACCCTTCTCCAGGTTCTCCACCTTGGAACGGAAGACGATTCGCTTGGATTCCTCCTCAAAGTGCCTTTGCAAGCTCTTTTTGGTCTCCTCCAGCTCCTCCTTCACGTCCCAGCCGCACCGGAGAAGGTCTTGCAGTGACCGCAGCTCGCGCTGCAGCCTCCTGAAGTCCCTCTTTCTTCCGCACGCCTGTTGACGACTCTTGGCCTGAAAGAAACTGCGAAATTGAACCTTAACAAATTCCCACCAATCACTGACACGCTCAAACATACATTTATCGTTGCGCCATACGATGTAGGCCTCTCTAAGCTCCTCCAGAACCTCCTCCTGAGCCAGTAGAGCACAATTCAGCTTCCAAGAGCCTGGGCCAGATGGGAAACCATGGCCCAGAACCCCTTGAAACAGAATGGCCCTGTGGTCAGAGAAGAAGCAGGGAACCATAGAGTGCCTAGTCTGCCTGACTGCTCGAGAGGCAAACACAAAGTCAATCCGAGAACGGAGCGAGCCATCGGGGCGGCTCCATGTATAATTAACAGAGCCGTTCCCGATGGACCCAACAACGTCCTGCAAGGATGCTTCAGTCACCATCTCGATGAGCAGTTTGGATGTGACATCCAACTTGACAGATGTCCCAGAACTGCGTCCGTCCGCTTCAATGGGGCAGTTGAAGTCCCCACCCAACACTACAGCCCTGGAGGTTGCGAGCTGGGCCCGCAGGGCCTGGAATAGTTCCAGACGCGCACCCTTCTCAGGAGAGGCATACACATTGATGAGCCTTACGGGCTCCCCCGCCCAAGAGCCGTCTGCAATTAGCAATCTGCCACAGACAAGCTCCTGAACAGAATCAAGTGTAAAGTTGCCTCCCCTGATCAGGATGGCGACCCCTGCGGACTTACAGTCGCCCCCGCCGGACCAGTAGGAGGGACCGTGGGACCACTGCCTGGCCAGATGGTTGTAGGACCTAGAAGAGGACAGAGCACATTCCTGCAACATATACACATCGCACAACTGAGCATTTAAAAACGAAAGAACTGTCTGGAATCTAGACCTATCTCTCATACTCCGCACATTTAAGCTAAAGATGGAAAGATTAGCCATGGGGAGAAAAGAAAAGGGTTAGTCACAGACTCATACGATACCACTCCGGTCGGGCGGATCCTCTTCTTCGGGGCCCGCCGGCCCGACCCATTCCCGTATGCACTCCTCCAGCGCCTCTTTCAGGTGTGCATTCTCTGGGACGTCCTCGAAGTCGAAAGCCTCCGGTTCGTCGACCAGATTCTCCACCACCTGATCCATGTCGCTTTCCTCCGGGAGGTCATCTTCGCAGACCTCGATGATCTTTTTCTTGGAGGTCTCAGCCGATGGGCTGTCCCTCACTTTCCTCTTCCTGTCGGGAACCACTGTGGGGACAAGAGGGGGAAAATCCTCCAAGGAGAGAACCACAGCAGCGGGAGGAAAGGTTAGTGCTGCTGGGTTGGGGGAGTGGGGTGGGAGGGTGGGGGTAGGGGCGGGGGACAGGGGACCCACTGAGGCAATGGGATAGGGGAGGGATTCCTCAGTGGGGGTGGGCGGGGAGGGAGAGGGGGGAGGGGGGGAAGGAGGGGAGGGGGAAGGGGTAGGGAGGGCGGGGGTGGGGGGAGGGTTAGGGGCCGTCGTCCTCTTACCCTCCTTCTTCTTCTTCTCCTTCTCCTTGGGCTTCTGCGCTGCTTGGGCTACGGCCGGCTGCTGGCCGGTCGGAGCTTTGGCAACCACGGATGCCCACGTTCTCTTTTCCCTCTGGGGGCAGGCCCTGTAGCTGTGGTCCGCATGGCCGCAGAGGTTGCAGGTTTTTGCCTTCGGACAGTCCTTGGTCCCATGCCCCGGCACTCGGCAGACTCTACAGGAATCTTCGCTGCAGTCCTTCGCCTGATGACCCTTCTTGCTGCATCTCCTGCAGATCTGCGGCATATCCGGGTAATAGATGAAGCCTGGAGCGTCACCCAAAGAGAAAGCCTGAGGCAGGTGCTGGAAACCGTCGTCCGATGACTCATCCCTGTTGAGCCTCACGACCACCGACCACTTGCCAGTCCAGAATCCAAGGCTGCTCAGGATCTTGGAGGGTTCCTTGACCACTGTGCAGTACCTTGCAAGGAATGTGGCGATGTCCTTGCCTGGGATGTACGGGTTAAGGATTGAAACCGTCACCCGCCTCTCCTCCCTTTGGATTAAGCAGTTGCTTACAAAGCGAGAGAAAGGGGATTCGGGCCTCGCTGCCTTTACCGCCTCCCAGTACCTCCTGCAGGTGTTGAAGGAGGCAAATGTCACATAGAAGATCCCAGTAAAGAAGAAAATGCTGAGGGTTTCAGCCTTGGAGAAACCCTGGTCCAGGACCATCTTCTTAGCGAACACATCCTCAGACATGTCCGGCTCTCTACCATCCACCTTCTTCAGTCGCATGGCCACCGTAGTGCGCATCCAGGGCCGCAGTGTAGGGACGCCTGGATCCGCAGCCTTGCTGGTCGTCGGCTGAGCTGGGGCGGCAGAGGAAGAGGCATCCACGACCCGGGCCTCCTGGCTCTTCCTCGCTTCCTTCTGCTGGGTCTTCTTCATCTCCGGTGCTGGTGCTGAAGAGGCCATCGCTTCTCCCGGTCGAGCTCTTTCCTGGTGGGCGGAGCTATGCAGATCCTCGTCGAAGGGGGCGGAGAGATGCAAATCCTCGTCGCCGGCTTCTTCGGGGTTCAGCGTCGTCCTTCTCGGGGTTCCGGGGCGTCTTCGTCGATCGTTCGTCGGCAGGCGGGATCGAAGTGGTTCTCCGGTCAAACCGTCGGGCACAGGACAATCGAGCAGCAGGCCGAGAGGAAGGTTCACTCTCGTTCCTGGGGAATAGCCCTACACCCAATAGCTGCAGTGAGCTTAAGACGAATTAAATCGCCGATGCCCAAAGGCCGAGTGCAGGGGGTACCCCAGGACCTGAGCCGTCAAGTCAAGGCAGTTCAGTAAGACAAGGTACTACACTTGATCTTAGCCAAAAGGCCGAGAAGCGATGGCCACAACGGGTTCCCGAAAACTCCCCTTCTCGGACACCACGTCCTTCTTGTTAAGGCGAAGCCAGACATACATACCCTATTATGCGCTCCACCCTCTCAGATGGCGGACCGGACGTGCTTTCACACTGCATCTCCTATTGCCTAGCACTGCCTCTGTCTTCCTTTCTGCTCTCAAATCTGAATAGCTCCACCCCCCAATCACACTGCGTCTGCTTCCACCTGATGGATGGCAGACATACACGTCTCTGTCTCTGTCTCCGTCTCTGTCTGGCATACATGACATGCAGCTAGCTCTTTGGCTGGCTGTCTCTGTAGCTGGCTGGCTGTCTCTGTGGCTGGCTGCCTAGCTGGCTAGCTTATTATTAGTACCTACCTACCTACCTACCTATCTATCTATCTATCTATCTATCTATCTATCTATCTATCTAATCTATCCTATCTATCCTATCTATTCTATCTAATGTATCTAATCTATCTATCAAAGAACATGGAGGGTGAATTCTCCCAGCTGGAGCCGTAGGCAGGCAGCATCAGCAGGATACATCGGCCGGCCACCAGGAAATCAAATCCAAAGGAAACGGTTTAATAAACTGCACCTACCTTTCCACCTACCTGCTCGGTCGCTTGACCGGCTGCAACTGAGCTGCTTGTTGTGCTGGCAGCTGTGTATAGCAGCAAAGCCTTGATGACATCACGTCCCGCGATGACATCACCAGCACTGGCCCGGCAGCCAAGTTGTAAACAACTCTGCCAGTTGGTTGCCATGGCAACAGAGGCCAGCAAGTCTTGGACAAACAAACTTTTCGTAGCCACACTCGGGCTAATTTTTCGGGGTCGGTCCACCTGCGCACAACACACTCGAGGGATGTTTCTTGCAAAACAGTAGTTTCAGGTGCAGCCGGCTTGTTTCCTTCTTCATTCTTTTGCTCTGTTTTTTGCAAACTCATTAGGGGGTGCACTGAACCTGGAGGCACTGCAATACCAGGTCAATGCCTGGAGAGGACAGAGCAAGCTCTTTTTCCATCTCCCTGTTCTAAAAATCCATTTAATATATGGTCCCCAGATAGGGGACGTATCAGATATTAAACTGATAAGAACAGATACTACACTTGATCTTAGCCAAAAGGCCGAGAAGCGATGGCCACAACGGTTTCCCGAAAACTCCCCTTCTCGGACACCACGTCCTTCTTGTTAAGGCGAAGCCAGACATACATACCCTATTATGCGCTCCACCCTCTCAGATGGCGGACCGGACGTGCTTTCACACTGCATCTCCTATTGCCTAGCACTGCCTCTGTCTTCCTTTCTGCTCTCAAATCTGAATAGCTCCACCCCCCAATCACACTGCGTCTGCTTCCACCTGATGGATGGCAGACATACACGTCTCTGTCTCTGTCTCCGTCTCTGTCTGGCATACATGACATGCAGCTAGCTCTTTGGCTGGCTGTCTCTGTAGCTGGCTGGCTGTCTCTGTGGCTGGCTGCCTAGCTGGCTAGCTTATTATTAGTACCTACCTACCTACCTACCTACCTATCTATCTATCTATCTATCTATCTATCTATCTATCTAATCTATCCTATCTATCCTATCTATTCTATCTAATGTATCTAATCTATCTATCAAAGAACATGGAGGGTGAATTCTCCCAGCTGGAGCCGTAGGCAGGCAGCATCAGCAGGATACATCGGCCGGCCACCAGGAAATCAAATCCAAAGGAAACGGTTTAATAAACTGCACCTACCTTTCCACCTACCTGCTCGGTCGCTTGACCGGCTGCAACTGAGCTGCTTGTTGTGCTGGCAGCTGTGTATAGCAGCAAAGCCTTGATGACATCACGTCCCGCGATGACATCACCAGCACTGGCCCGGCAGCCAAGTTGTAAACAACTCTGCCAGTTGGTTGCCATGGCAACAGAGGCCAGCAAGTCTTGGACAAACAAACTTTTCGTAGCCACACTCGGGCTAATTTTTCGGGGTCGGTCCACCTGCGCACAACACACTCGAGGGATGTTTCTTGCAAAACAGTAGTTTCAGGTGCAGCCGGCTTGTTTCCTTCTTCATTCTTTTGCTCTGTTTTTTGCAAACTCATTAGGGGGTGCACTGAACCTGGAGGCACTGCAATACCAGGTCAATGCCTGGAGAGGACAGAGCAAGCTCTTTTTCCATCTCCCTGTTCTAAAAATCCATTTAATATATGGTCCCCAGATAGGGGACGTATCAGATATTAAACTGATAAGAACAGATTTTTTTTTTTTTTTTTTTTTTTTTTAAACCTTCAGGTTTGGTTACATTCACCAAGGGAAAAACTTTCGTTTCGCACGCAGTTTACCTTCTTTTACCCAGCGTGAACTTTTCCCATACTCATCATACGGTTCATTTCTGTTCTTTTATTTTTAAACAATTTCAAAAACAAATCCAACTAAAACATATTCACACTAACCTACACCTTCACCAAATGCCTCCACTTCAGGAACTTCCATATCCCTTCGGCATCCTCCTCCCCCACCCTCTGCTTATCTAACAAATAAACTACGTATAATTTGCTCAAGATCATTCTCAAACAACCTTCTGTTGGAATGTCTTTTCTCTTGAACACATATAGATTCCTTACATCCCACAGAACCTCTTTAATTATTGCAAGTAACACAAACCACACTCTTCTATTTCTCCTCCCAACCAAACATAACCCAAACAAAACCATTTGATACGAAAAATTCCTTAACCCAGTCAACTCCTTACATAAAGGCCCTATTCCCTTCCAAACCTCCTGCGCTCTATCACAATTCCAAAACAAATGCATCACACTTTCAATCCCTCCACATCCTTCCCTAGGACACAACTCACTTCTCCCCAACCCACGATTCTTCTGGAATTCTCTCACAGGTAACGCCCCATGCAACCCTTGCCACACAATCTCCTTCTGTCGATTTGATATGCCCTCAGTCTCCAGACTCCTCCACACCCTACTCACATCCAACCCTCTAACCATATTAATTGGGCACTCAACCTCCCTCCCATTTATAAACTTCATCACACTCCTTTTATTCTCCAACACCTCTTTTCGCACACCCACTAAATTATAATTAACTAAACACCTTTCCACATACACATACCAACTCGGGCTTTCGAATGCATACGGAACTCTCAAATCTCTCTCCATCCATCCTACCTTACACAACATTCTCCCTGCCAAATATCTTAACATACATGCTGAATTCTGTTCCCCTCTCATCATCCTTCTCACCATAAAAATTACATTCACCCCCAGATACACTTCAATATTTGGAAAATTTAACCCACCATTCCTCCAATCCTTCATCACAATCTCTCTTCTCACTCGCTCCATTTTCGTACCCCACAAAAACATAAACAAAATCCTTTTCACCTTTCTCTCCATTCTATACCCTGGTGGAAAAACCACCGCCACATACAACAATATTGGCAATATCACACTTTTGATTATCAACACTTTTCCCACCAT
Organism: Dendropsophus ebraccatus; assembly: GCF_027789765.1. Lineage (NCBI taxonomy): Eukaryota > Metazoa > Chordata > Amphibia > Anura > Hylidae > Dendropsophus > Dendropsophus ebraccatus. The sequence continues at coordinate 54,157,607 of NC_091467.1, read as the reverse complement.
TGACAAATCTCTCAATCTCCAAAAATTTAATTTTTTTGACACTTTCTCACACACATCATCCCAACTCTGTCTTCCATTTAAACTTTCATCCATTTTAACCCCTAACACTTTAATTGCACCTTCCACTCTCTCTATACCCACATCTTCACCCTCGCCAACCCTCCCAAAACATTTATACTCACTCTTCTTCCAATTCACTTTAAACCCAGACGCTCCACAAAAAAACGCAACCAATAATTTCGCTCTCCTCACACTTGCTGCAGACTCACACACCACACAAACATCATCCATATATGCCAGAACTTTGGCTTCTCTACCTCTACTCCCAGGTATCTTAATCCCCCTCAAAACCTTGTCCTTACGAATTAACTGCAATAAAGGCTCCATAGCACAAATAAACGCTATAGGGGATAGAGGGCATCCCTGCCTAACCCCCGAACACACTTCCACTCTCTCAGACAACCATCCATTTATCTGAATTTTACTAAACACATTCTTATACAACACTCTCACTACATTCACAAAATCACTTGGAAACCCCATTCTCACCAATACTTTAAACAAAAACTCATGCGCCAAACGATCATACGCCTTTTCGAAATCAATCGACACCACACTAATCTCCTGCTTTCTACTCATACCATCCCATAACATATCCCGCAACAAACATAAATTTTCACTTATCCTTCTTCCTGGCACTGCACACACTTGTTCTTCTCCAATCACCTGATCAATCACACCTCTCATCCTATTTGCTATAATTTTTGAAAAAATTTTATAGTCTCCATTCAATAAAGTTATAGGCCTCCAATTCCTCACATCCTTTGCGTCCCCTTTTTTATATATTAATACCACAATACCACTCCTCATACTCTCAGCCATTCTACCATTCATCCATATATATCTAAACACACTCACCAAATCCTCCTTTATTATCTCCCACATAGTCTTGAAAAACTCAACAGGCAAACCGTCTTCCCCTGGAGTCTTATTCAACGCCATACTCCCAATAGTCTGTTCTACCTCTTTCATTCCAATCTCTCTCATTAAATTCCCACACTCTCTGGTATCCACCTTTCTATCAATCCCTGCCAGTACTTCTGATTCTAAGTCTCTATCACACTTTCTCACTGCATACAAATCATCATAAAACGCTTTCACCACCCCAAGCACACTCCTACCACTCACCACCCTTCCATCATTCCCATACACTCTCACCAGATCCTCCTTCTTTCCAAACACCTTCTTAAAGAAATATCTTGAACACTTTTCATCCTTTTCAAGTTTATCCACTTTCGCTTGGTACATTATTTCTCTCCCTCTCTCATTCATCCAACTCTTCAAATCCCTTTTCACACTCTCAATCTCATCCTCCACATCCACACCACCCTTCTTTAGTTTGTTCAAAAATACCAATCGCTTATTTAACCATGTATACCTTTTTTTCCTATCTGCTGCTTTTTTATACCCATACCTTTTAAAAAACACCCCTGATCTTTCTTTCACCCAATCCCACCAACACAGAATATTCTCAAACTCACTTTTTCTCTCACACCATTTCCTATACCTCTCTTTATACTCAGAAACAATCCCATCCTCCTCTAGCAACTTAACATTTAATTTCCATACTCCCCTCCCACTTATACACTCAACATCCAAAACTACCTCACACAACACACACTCATGGTCTGAATATGTCACCGGAATCTGCGTATACCCTCTACCCAACATTCCCTTGGATATAAAACACATATCCAGCCTTGACTCATATCTTCCACTATCTGCGCGATATGTTTTTGGGACAGGGTCCACTCCACACACCTTCACCATGTCCTGCAAATTAAAGTCCACACACATACTTTTCACCATATCGCCTGCCACATCCACACTTCCCTCAGTCTCACAATTGAAATCCCCCACCCACACCAAAGGCTCTCTCCCAGGCAAAAAAAATCTAACTGCCTCAAACAAAGTCACCCTCTCCTCCCTCCTCACGGGTGCATACACATTAATTAAACGAAATTTAACCCCACAAAACTCAACTGAAACCAGCAAACACCTTCCCTCCATAATAACAGTGTAAGAACAAACATTAAAATTATAACTTCTAAATAATATTCCCACCCCATCATTTCTATTTTTATTAGACACTGACCATATTGCTGGTCCATATGTCCACTCCTCCCTCCCAGGTTCTCTTTCTAACCCACACTCCTGCACACAAATAATATCGGCGCCAATTCCAGCCAGTATTTCCAACACCGCTCTCCTCCTGATCTTACTTCTGAAGACCCTTACATTGGAGGACAAAATTCTCACAGACATTTAACACCACAACACATTAACAACCCTAAGGAAGAAAAAAGACACATAAGCTTCAGTTCACTTTTCTGCTGATTGTCTCTGCAGGTATTTCCTGGCTACCGCCCACATCCATCCCGGTTTCAGATAGCGATTGGAAACGATTTTGCGTCTCCACCACCTCCGATTGTAGGTCATCACCGTGGGACACTCTGGCTGTTTTCTTGGGGGGACGAAAAAAATCATCTCTCTCTTCCCCCTCACCACTCTCCACCTCTGACTCAGACCAGTCAATCCTCAGGGACTCAGGAGTCTCTACCACTTCTGGGCTTTGTGGTTCCTCCACAACTTCTGGACTTTGTAGCTCCTCAATATCTTCTCCTCTTTCTGTTCTCACACTTTCCACCACCTCCTGTGCCATTTTGTTTAACTCCTTCAATACCTTCTCTCCAACACTCCCCTCCTCCTCCACAACACTTTGCTCTCTCCTCTCTTTTCTGACATCTTTCCTTCTCACATCCTCCTTCCTCCCCAGAACCACCATCTTAGTATACTTATTCACATCTTCTGCCCACTTTTCTTCTCTCTTTTTTGCTATTTCTGGACAGTTTCTATATACATGCCCTGCTTCATTGCAAAAGTCGCATGTTTTAGGGGACGGGCAGGCTCCAGCCTCATGACCAGGCTTTTTGCAATTTCTGCATCTCTTCATCCCAGGACACTCTGTACTTATATGTCCAAAGCAAAAACAATTTCTGCAGTACGACGGCTGACCTTGATAATATAAGTAGCCTCTATGGCCCGCAATGGTGAAGTTTTGCGGGGGGTGCTTCACTCCTCCAATCCCATTTGGATCCACTCTTAACTTCACCCAATATTTATAGGTTCCATTAAAGACCCCCAACACACTCTTCTGTTTTATCCCACCTTTTACAGTCGAGCAGTATACATTTAAGAAATTTTTCAACATAGCCTCCTCTGTAAAAGGGTTGTAAACATGCAGGAACAAAACTTTTTCCTCCAATTCAAATAAAGGTATAGCTTTCACCCCCTTTAAAATAGGATTATTGGCGTTCGCCTTAAAAATCTCAAAAAATTTCAAACAATCGCTCTCCACAACAAAAGAAACATCGTAGGTCCCAGTCTTAGGAGCCTCTTGAACACAAAATAACTGATCCAAAGAAAATCCGGCCATACCTTGAACAACTTCTCTTCCAATAAACACAATGTTGTTCTTCTGCTGGTCAGCCACATCCACCACAATACGGACAGTTCTTTCCAATCCATTGGAGTACTGCATCCTTCCCTTCTGTCGGTAATCCACAGATAAGATCTCCCCTCTTTGCCCCTGCTTAAAAAGCAGGACACACGCACCTCCCAACCAAGACCAAGCACAGATACTACACTTGATCTTAGCCAAAAGGCCGAGAAGCGATGGCCACAACGGTTTCCCGAAAACTCCCCTTCTCGGACACCACGTCCTTCTTGTTAAGGCGAAGCCAGACATACATACCCTATTATGCGCTCCACCCTCTCAGATGGCGGACCGGACGTGCTTTCACACTGCATCTCCTATTGCCTAGCACTGCCTCTGTCTTCCTTTCTGCTCTCAAATCTGAATAGCTCCACCCCCCAATCACACTGCGTCTGCTTCCACCTGATGGATGGCAGACATACACGTCTCTGTCTCTGTCTCCGTCTCTGTCTGGCATACATGACATGCAGCTAGCTCTTTGGCTGGCTGTCTCTGTAGCTGGCTGGCTGTCTCTGTGGCTGGCTGCCTAGCTGGCTAGCTTATTATTAGTACCTACCTACCTACCTACCTACCTATCTATCTATCTATCTATCTATCTAATCTATCCTATCTATCCTATCTATTCTATCTAATGTATCTAATCTATCTATCAAAGAACATGGAGGGTGAATTCTCCCAGCTGGAGCCGTAGGCAGGCAGCATCAGCAGGATACATCGGCCGGCCACCAGGAAATCAAATCCAAAGGAAACGGTTTAATAAACTGCACCTACCTTTCCACCTACCTGCTCGGTCGCTTGACCGGCTGCAACTGAGCTGCTTGTTGTGCTGGCAGCTGTGTATAGCAGCAAAGCCTTGATGACATCACGTCCCGCGATGACATCACCAGCACTGGCCCGGCAGCCAAGTTGTAAACAACTCTGCCAGTTGGTTGCCATGGCAACAGAGGCCAGCAAGTCTTGGACAAACAAACTTTTCGTAGCCACACTCGGGCTAATTTTTCGGGGTCGGTCCACCTGCGCACAACACACTCGAGGGATGTTTCTTGCAAAACAGTAGTTTCAGGTGCAGCCGGCTTGTTTCCTTCTTCATTCTTTTGCTCTGTTTTTTGCAAACTCATTAGGGGGTGCACTGAACCTGGAGGCACTGCAATACCAGGTCAATGCCTGGAGAGGACAGAGCAAGCTCTTTTTCCATCTCCCTGTTCTAAAAATCCATTTAATATATGGTCCCCAGATAGGGGACGTATCAGATATTAAACTGATAAGAACAGATACTACACTTGATCTTAGCCAAAAGGCCGAGAAGCGATGGCCACAACGGTTTCCCGAAAACTCCCCTTCTCGGACACCACGTCCTTCTTGTTAAGGCGAAGCCAGACATACATACCCTATTATGCGCTCCACCCTCTCAGATGGCGGACCGGACGTGCTTTCACACTGCATCTCCTATTGCCTAGCACTGCCTCTGTCTTCCTTTCTGCTCTCAAATCTGAATAGCTCCACCCCCCAATCACACTGCGTCTGCTTCCACCTGATGGATGGCAGACATACACGTCTCTGTCTCTGTCTCCGTCTCTGTCTGGCATACATGACATGCAGCTAGCTCTTTGGCTGGCTGTCTCTGTAGCTGGCTGGCTGTCTCTGTGGCTGGCTGCCTAGCTGGCTAGCTTATTATTAGTACCTACCTACCTACCTACCTACCTATCTATCTATCTATCTATCTATCTATCTATCTATCTATCTATCTATCTATCTAATCTATCCTATCTATCCTATCTATTCTATCTAATGTATCTAATCTATCTATCAAAGAACATGGAGGGTGAATTCTCCCAGCTGGAGCCGTAGGCAGGCAGCATCAGCAGGATACATCGGCCGGCCACCAGGAAATCAAATCCAAAGGAAACGGTTTAATAAACTGCACCTACCTTTCCACCTACCTGCTCGGTCGCTTGACCGGCTGCAACTGAGCTGCTTGTTGTGCTGGCAGCTGTGTATAGCAGCAAAGCCTTGATGACATCACGTCCCGCGATGACATCACCAGCACTGGCCCGGCAGCCAAGTTGTAAACAACTCTGCCAGTTGGTTGCCATGGCAACAGAGGCCAGCAAGTCTTGGACAAACAAACTTTTCGTAGCCACACTCGGGCTAATTTTTCGGGGTCGGTCCACCTGCGCACAACACACTCGAGGGATGTTTCTTGCAAAACAGTAGTTTCAGGTGCAGCCGGCTTGTTTCCTTCTTCATTCTTTTGCTCTGTTTTTTGCAAACTCATTAGGGGGTGCACTGAACCTGGAGGCACTGCAATACCAGGTCAATGCCTGGAGAGGACAGAGCAAGCTCTTTTTCCATCTCCCTGTTCTAAAAATCCATTTAATATATGGTCCCCAGATAGGGGACGTATCAGATATTAAACTGATAAGAACAGATACTACACTTGATCTTAGCCAAAAGGCCGAGAAGCGATGGCCACAACGGTTTCCCGAAAACTCCCCTTCTCGGACACCACGTCCTTCTTGTTAAGGCGAAGCCAGACATACATACCCTATTATGCGCTCCACCCTCTCAGATGGCGGACCGGACGTGCTTTCACACTGCATCTCCTATTGCCTAGCACTGCCTCTGTCTTCCTTTCTGCTCTCAAATCTGAATAGCTCCACCCCCCAATCACACTGCGTCTGCTTCCACCTGATGGATGGCAGACATACACGTCTCTGTCTCTGTCTCCGTCTCTGTCTGGCATACATGACATGCAGCTAGCTCTTTGGCTGGCTGTCTCTGTAGCTGGCTGGCTGTCTCTGTGGCTGGCTGCCTAGCTGGCTAGCTTATTATTAGTACCTACCTACCTACCTACCTACCTATCTATCTATCTATCTATCTATCTATCTATCTATCTATCTATCTAATCTATCCTATCTATCCTATCTATTCTATCTAATGTATCTAATCTATCTATCAAAGAACATGGAGGGTGAATTCTCCCAGCTGGAGCCGTAGGCAGGCAGCATCAGCAGGATACATCGGCCGGCCACCAGGAAATCAAATCCAAAGGAAACGGTTTAATAAACTGCACCTACCTTTCCACCTACCTGCTCGGTCGCTTGACCGGCTGCAACTGAGCTGCTTGTTGTGCTGGCAGCTGTGTATAGCAGCAAAGCCTTGATGACATCACGTCCCGCGATGACATCACCAGCACTGGCCCGGCAGCCAAGTTGTAAACAACTCTGCCAGTTGGTTGCCATGGCAACAGAGGCCAGCAAGTCTTGGACAAACAAACTTTTCGTAGCCACACTCGGGCTAATTTTTCGGGGTCGGTCCACCTGCGCACAACACACTCGAGGGATGTTTCTTGCAAAACAGTAGTTTCAGGTGCAGCCGGCTTGTTTCCTTCTTCATTCTTTTGCTCTGTTTTTTGCAAACTCATTAGGGGGTGCACTGAACCTGGAGGCACTGCAATACCAGGTCAATGCCTGGAGAGGACAGAGCAAGCTCTTTTTCCATCTCCCTGTTCTAAAAATCCATTTAATATATGGTCCCCAGATAGGGGACGTATCAGATATTAAACTGATAAGAACAGATACTACACTTGATCTTAGCCAAAAGGCCGAGAAGCGATGGCCACAACGGTTTCCCGAAAACTCCCCTTCTCGGACACCACGTCCTTCTTGTTAAGGCGAAGCCAGACATACATACCCTATTATGCGCTCCACCCTCTCAGATGGCGGACCGGACGTGCTTTCACACTGCATCTCCTATTGCCTAGCACTGCCTCTGTCTTCCTTTCTGCTCTCAAATCTGAATAGCTCCACCCCCCAATCACACTGCGTCTGCTTCCACCTGATGGATGGCAGACATACACGTCTCTGTCTCTGTCTCCGTCTCTGTCTGGCATACATGACATGCAGCTAGCTCTTTGGCTGGCTGTCTCTGTAGCTGGCTGGCTGTCTCTGTGGCTGGCTGCCTAGCTGGCTAGCTTATTATTAGTACCTACCTACCTACCTACCTACCTACCTATCTATCTATCTATCTATCTATCTATCTATCTATCTATCTATCTATCTATCTATCTATCTAATCTATCCTATCTATCCTATCTATTCTATCTAATGTATCTAATCTATCTATCAAAGAACATGGAGGGTGAATTCTCCCAGCTGGAGCCGTAGGCAGGCAGCATCAGCAGGATACATCGGCCGGCCACCAGGAAATCAAATCCAAAGGAAACGGTTTAATAAACTGCACCTACCTTTCCACCTACCTGCTCGGTCGCTTGACCGGCTGCAACTGAGCTGCTTGTTGTGCTGGCAGCTGTGTATAGCAGCAAAGCCTTGATGACATCACGTCCCGCGATGACATCACCAGCACTGGCCCGGCAGCCAAGTTGTAAACAACTCTGCCAGTTGGTTGCCATGGCAACAGAGGCCAGCAAGTCTTGGACAAACAAACTTTTCGTAGCCACACTCGGGCTAATTTTTCGGGGTCGGTCCACCTGCGCACAACACACTCGAGGGATGTTTCTTGCAAAACAGTAGTTTCAGGTGCAGCCGGCTTGTTTCCTTCTTCATTCTTTTGCTCTGTTTTTTGCAAACTCATTAGGGGGTGCACTGAACCTGGAGGCACTGCAATACCAGGTCAATGCCTGGAGAGGACAGAGCAAGCTCTTTTTCCATCTCCCTGTTCTAAAAATCCATTTAATATATGGTCCCCAGATAGGGGACGTATCAGATATTAAACTGATAAGAACAGATACTACACTTGATCTTAGCCAAAAGGCCGAGAAGCGATGGCCACAACGGTTTCCCGAAAACTCCCCTTCTCGGACACCACGTCCTTCTTGTTAAGGCGAAGCCAGACATACATACCCTATTATGCGCTCCACCCTCTCAGATGGCGGACCGGACGTGCTTTCACACTGCATCTCCTATTGCCTAGCACTGCCTCTGTCTTCCTTTCTGCTCTCAAATCTGAATAGCTCCACCCCCCAATCACACTGCGTCTGCTTCCACCTGATGGATGGCAGACATACACGTCTCTGTCTCTGTCTCCGTCTCTGTCTGGCATACATGACATGCAGCTAGCTCTTTGGCTGGCTGTCTCTGTAGCTGGCTGGCTGTCTCTGTGGCTGGCTGCCTAGCTGGCTAGCTTATTATTAGTACCTACCTACCTACCTACCTACCTATCTATCTATCTATCTATCTATCTATCTATCTATCTATCTATCTATCTATCTATCTAATCTATCCTATCTATCCTATCTATTCTATCTAATGTATCTAATCTATCTATCAAAGAACATGGAGGGTGAATTCTCCCAGCTGGAGCCGTAGGCAGGCAGCATCAGCAGGATACATCGGCCGGCCACCAGGAAATCAAATCCAAAGGAAACGGTTTAATAAACTGCACCTACCTTTCCACCTACCTGCTCGGTCGCTTGACCGGCTGCAACTGAGCTGCTTGTTGTGCTGGCAGCTGTGTATAGCAGCAAAGCCTTGATGACATCACGTCCCGCGATGACATCACCAGCACTGGCCCGGCAGCCAAGTTGTAAACAACTCTGCCAGTTGGTTGCCATGGCAACAGAGGCCAGCAAGTCTTGGACAAACAAACTTTTCGTAGCCACACTCGGGCTAATTTTTCGGGGTCGGTCCACCTGCGCACAACACACTCGAGGGATGTTTCTTGCAAAACAGTAGTTTCAGGTGCAGCCGGCTTGTTTCCTTCTTCATTCTTTTGCTCTGTTTTTTGCAAACTCATTAGGGGGTGCACTGAACCTGGAGGCACTGCAATACCAGGTCAATGCCTGGAGAGGACAGAGCAAGCTCTTTTTCCATCTCCCTGTTCTAAAAATCCATTTAATATATGGTCCCCAGATAGGGGACGTATCAGATATTAAACTGATAAGAACAGATACTACACTTGATCTTAGCCAAAAGGCCGAGAAGCGATGGCCACAACGGTTTCCCGAAAACTCCCCTTCTCGGACACCACGTCCTTCTTGTTAAGGCGAAGCCAGACATACATACCCTATTATGCGCTCCACCCTCTCAGATGGCGGACCGGACGTGCTTTCACACTGCATCTCCTATTGCCTAGCACTGCCTCTGTCTTCCTTTCTGCTCTCAAATCTGAATAGCTCCACCCCCCAATCACACTGCGTCTGCTTCCACCTGATGGATGGCAGACATACACGTCTCTGTCTCTGTCTCCGTCTCTGTCTGGCATACATGACATGCAGCTAGCTCTTTGGCTGGCTGTCTCTGTAGCTGGCTGGCTGTCTCTGTGGCTGGCTGCCTAGCTGGCTAGCTTATTATTAGTACCTACCTACCTACCTACCTACCTACCTATCTATCTATCTATCTATCTATCTATCTATCTATCTATCTATCTATCTAATCTATCCTATCTATCCTATCTATTCTATCTAATGTATCTAATCTATCTATCAAAGAACATGGAGGGTGAATTCTCCCAGCTGGAGCCGTAGGCAGGCAGCATCAGCAGGATACATCGGCCGGCCACCAGGAAATCAAATCCAAAGGAAACGGTTTAATAAACTGCACCTACCTTTCCACCTACCTGCTCGGTCGCTTGACCGGCTGCAACTGAGCTGCTTGTTGTGCTGGCAGCTGTGTATAGCAGCAAAGCCTTGATGACATCACGTCCCGCGATGACATCACCAGCACTGGCCCGGCAGCCAAGTTGTAAACAACTCTGCCAGTTGGTTGCCATGGCAACAGAGGCCAGCAAGTCTTGGACAAACAAACTTTTCGTAGCCACACTCGGGCTAATTTTTCGGGGTCGGTCCACCTGCGCACAACACACTCGAGGGATGTTTCTTGCAAAACAGTAGTTTCAGGTGCAGCCGGCTTGTTTCCTTCTTCATTCTTTTGCTCTGTTTTTTGCAAACTCATTAGGGGGTGCACTGAACCTGGAGGCACTGCAATACCAGGTCAATGCCTGGAGAGGACAGAGCAAGCTCTTTTTCCATCTCCCTGTTCTAAAAATCCATTTAATATATGGTCCCCAGATAGGGGACGTATCAGATATTAAACTGATAAGAACAGATACTACACTTGATCTTAGCCAAAAGGCCGAGAAGCGATGGCCACAACGGTTTCCCGAAAACTCCCCTTCTCGGACACCACGTCCTTCTTGTTAAGGCGAAGCCAGACATACATACCCTATTATGCGCTCCACCCTCTCAGATGGCGGACCGGACGTGCTTTCACACTGCATCTCCTATTGCCTAGCACTGCCTCTGTCTTCCTTTCTGCTCTCAAATCTGAATAGCTCCACCCCCCAATCACACTGCGTCTGCTTCCACCTGATGGATGGCAGACATACACGTCTCTGTCTCTGTCTCCGTCTCTGTCTGGCATACATGACATGCAGCTAGCTCTTTGGCTGGCTGTCTCTGTAGCTGGCTGGCTGTCTCTGTGGCTGGCTGCCTAGCTGGCTAGCTTATTATTAGTACCTACCTACCTACCTACCTACCTATCTATCTATCTATCTATCTATCTATCTATCTATCTATCTATCTATCTAATCTATCCTATCTATCCTATCTATTCTATCTAATGTATCTAATCTATCTATCAAAGAACATGGAGGGTGAATTCTCCCAGCTGGAGCCGTAGGCAGGCAGCATCAGCAGGATACATCGGCCGGCCACCAGGAAATCAAATCCAAAGGAAACGGTTTAATAAACTGCACCTACCTTTCCACCTACCTGCTCGGTCGCTTGACCGGCTGCAACTGAGCTGCTTGTTGTGCTGGCAGCTGTGTATAGCAGCAAAGCCTTGATGACATCACGTCCCGCGATGACATCACCAGCACTGGCCCGGCAGCCAAGTTGTAAACAACTCTGCCAGTTGGTTGCCATGGCAACAGAGGCCAGCAAGTCTTGGACAAACAAACTTTTCGTAGCCACACTCGGGCTAATTTTTCGGGGTCGGTCCACCTGCGCACAACACACTCGAGGGATGTTTCTTGCAAAACAGTAGTTTCAGGTGCAGCCGGCTTGTTTCCTTCTTCATTCTTTTGCTCTGTTTTTTGCAAACTCATTAGGGGGTGCACTGAACCTGGAGGCACTGCAATACCAGGTCAATGCCTGGAGAGGACAGAGCAAGCTCTTTTTCCATCTCCCTGTTCTAAAAATCCATTTAATATATGGTCCCCAGATAGGGGACGTATCAGATATTAAACTGATAAGAACAGATTTTTTTTTTTTTTTTTTTTTTTTTTAAAACCATTCAGATGGTTAAAAGCGTAAAAAACAGCATAAACTGTTTCAAGCATAAACGCTTCTCCAACCATTTCATCATAATGGTCCTATTGTCATTTTAAACACCAAAAAAAACAGTAATATTACAAAATTATACACCACCTATACACACCTATTTACATACTTATTTACATATACTATACACTTATTTACATATAATCGCATACTAAACTTTTACCAAGAATCTCCACTTCTTAAACTTCCATACTCCCTCACTATCTAAGTCACCACCATGCTGTCTATCCCAAAGATATATTACATACAACCTAGCCAATATCAACCTCAAACATTCATTAACTGACACAAACTTTCTCCTAAACACCCACAAATTCCGCACATCCCATAAACTCTCCATCACACACGCCATAATCAACCACATTATTCTCTCCTTAACCTTACTAGAAGCACCCATACCAAACATTGCCACTCGCCAGTCTACAAAAGTCACACCAGCCAATTCTTTGCACAAACCTCCTACACCTTTCCATACATTATATGCATAATCACAGTCCCACATCATATGCCTCACTGACTCACTTGACCCACAACCATCCCTTGGACACACCTCATACCTAATCAATTCACGCCTCTTCTGTACTTGTCTCACCGGTAAAATATCATGCAAAGCCATCCATACCACATCATGCTGCTTATTTGACATACCCTTCACTCCCATCTTCTTCCAAACTGTCAAAGCCTCATCCGTCCTCAAACCACCAATATTGCACACCAATTCTCCCGCATCTATTCTTCTCATCACTTTCTTCTTTTCCCTAAAGTCACTCACAGGTACACTTAACAAATCAAAATCAATCACAAATTTTTCTACTTTCATATACCATGCTGGACACTTAAAAGCCACAGGCACACTTGCATCCCATTCTATCCATTTTAGCCCATACAACATCCATCCAGCCATATACCGTACCATACATCCAGCCTTATTCCCTTTCCCCAACAACACAATCAAAATTTTAATATAGCTAAGCCCTAAGAAAACCTGAAAATTCGGAAACCCCAATCCCCCATGCACACATGACTTATACACATATTCCCTTTTCAATTTCTCCATTCTACTACCCCACAAAAAAGTAAAACACATTTTCTCCGCCTTTTTCACGTTTCTCACCGCAAACGGAAACACATTCGCACAAAACAACACAATAGGTAAAATAACCGCTTTCACAACCAGCACCTTCCCCACTAAAGTCAGCTCACGCGTCCTCCAAAAATTCAGCTTTCGTTCAATCCGAGTCCCGCACTCATTCCAACTTTCATTCCCTTTCAAATCATCATTAAACTGGATCCCTAAAATTTTGATTGCACCCACTTCGCATTCCACCCCATCCATCCTTACCTCCTTATCCCCAAAACACTTAAAGACACACTTATTCCAATTAACTTTAAACGCAGACGCCCCACAGAAAAAATCTAACCACAATTTTGCCCTGTTCATGCTAGCCATATTATCACTCACCACCACAATATCATCCATATAACCCAGCACCTTCACATTCTTACCAGCACTCCCCGGTATCAATAATCCTCTCATCAGTTTGTCACCCCTTATACCACACAACAAAGGCTCAATCACACTTACAAACAATATCGGGGACATAGGGCAACCTTGCCTGACCCCCGACCTCACTCTCACCTTACTACTCAACACCCCATTTATCAACACCTCGCTTGTCACATCTGCATACAAACTTCTCACTACATCCACAAACTTCTTTGGAAAACCCATTCTCTCCAACACTCTAAACATAAAATCATGCGATACACGATCAAACGCCTTTTCAAAGTCCACAGCCAACACCATACACTTCTGCTTTCTATCCATACTATCACCAAACAAATCCCTCAACAAAAACAAGTTATCAGTCATACTTCTCCCAGGAATCGCACACACCTGATCCACACCAATCACCTGATCAATTACCTCCCGCATACGCCCGCACACAATCTTACTAAAAACCTTATAGTCCGCATTCAACAAAGTAATAGGTCTCCAATTCCCCAAGCACATTTTATCCCCTTTCTTGTATATCAAAACTACCACTCCTTCTTTCATTGAAGCACTCAAAACATCATTTTTCCACATATACTGACACACCTCACACATATCCTTACCCATAATCTCCCATGCCTTCACATACAATTCAATTGGAATCCCATCTTTCCCTGGCGTTTTATTTTTCTTTGCACTCATCACTGCACTTCTTACTTCCTCCTCAGTCAGCTCCTCACACAACAATTCACCATCACTCTCCCTAAGCTTACTCTCCAGACCATTTAGTACCTCACCTACCAAACCCTCATCAATCCACTTGTGTTCATATAATTCACCATAGAAACTTTCCACTTCTCTTATAACCTCTTCACCCACCACACACTCTCCTTCCTTATTAACCACCTTATCCATATCATTCCTCCTCCCACACACTTTCTTAAAGAAAAAACTTGTACATTTCTCATTCATATCCAGATGCTCTACTTTTGACCTATAAATAATCTCTTTACCCTTTTGCTCCATCATTTTCTTCATTTCACTCTTTGCATCCTCCAACAGATCTTTCACCTCCACCCCATTCATACTTAATTTATGCAACCAATCAATCCTCACACTTAACTCTCTATATTTGTTCCTCAAAATAGCCGCCTTTTTATATCCCCATTTCCTAAAAAATTTCTTACACTCACCTTTCATCCAATCCCACCACTCTAAGATACAATCATATTCATGCTTCCTACCCTGCCATCCCCTATAAGCACACTTGAACTCATCCATAGCTTTCATCTCCTCAAGTAACTTAACATTCAGCTTCCATACACCTTTACCACACACTCCTTTTATTCCACATGCAAATACAGCTTTCAAATAATCATGGTCCGAAAACGGAACTGCCTGCTGAAAAAAAGACAAGCATTCCAAATTTTTTGAAGCGAGGATATAATCTATCCTAGATTCCACACCTCCCCTGTCAGCTCTATACGTCGCAGGTGGTGACTTTCCCAATTTACTCACAGCTGCATCAACCAAAAGAAAATCAGCAATCAAGTGATTAACCCTTCGCCCAGTGATATCCAGCCCAGCACCCTCTGTGACACAATTCAAATCTCCCGCCAAAATTACTGGAATTCTCCCTGGCAAAAACAGACACAGTTTTTCAAACAGACTTGCCCTTTCCTCTTTTGCCGTAGGAGCATACACATTACAAATCCTTATCTTACAACCCTTATAAACCACCACCGCCATAACACACCTTCCCACCTCCACCACAATATAACTCTCTAACTTGACTTCCCTACTACCCAACAAAATCCCCACACCATCATTTTTGTTCTTATTAGAACCGGACCAAACATACTGCCCATAAGGCCAGTCCTGGTCCCCCAAAGAGTCCACAATGCCACACTCCTGCAGACAGACAATATCAGCTCCCAGACCTCTGACATAGTCCAGGACTGCAGCTCTTCGGGCCTTAGTTTTTATCTGCCTCACATTCACGGATAGGACATGACATGCAACTTCGGCCACCATGTTTTCACTCGGAGCGCAAGTGGACTATAGACGCCCCATCTCTCTCTCATCCTTCTTCTCCGGGACACCGGCAACCTGATGTAAAGGCCAATGTCCCTACTCCTTCTAAAAAAGGAACATCCGTTGGAATAGTTGACACCGGATAAACAGCGTCCCGACCAGGACTTACATCACCTTCACTAGACGGCGAAAGCAAAACTCTCGCCCTTTTGGGCGCCAAGTCCAGGGCTTCCTCCAAAGGCCTTGTAGAGGAAAAATCCCCCTGGCCACCACCTCCACTTTCCAACTCTGCCGGGCTTTCACTCCAGGAGAGAGTGGGAGTTTCAGGCCCCGTGCCTTCCACCTCCCCCTCTCCTTGCACACTGGCTTCATGAGAGATTTCACTCTCCACCGGGGACACCTCCATCTGCACAGTCTCCTCCACCTCCACACGCTGCTCACTCTGAGGCCTTTCTTGGCCAGAACCCACCACCTCTGCATAACGCCTTCTTGTGCGCAATTCACAATCCTTGAAAACATGACCTTCACCACCACACACATTGCAGACAATTGCGTTTGTACACTGTCCAGCCAAGTGCCCTCCCTGATGACACCGTCCACATTTTGTCTCTGTGGCTTTACAATCCTCTTGCATATGCCCAAAATTCTTACATTTACGACAAAATCTGGGTGCATTGGGAAAGAACAAATATCCTCTGTCCCTTCCAATGGCAAAATTCAAGGGAGGATAGCGAATCCCACCAGGACTCTCTGGGTCTTCATGGAAAATTACGAAAAACTTATATTTTCCCGTCCACAAGGATTCACTGTTTTGGACCCTGTGAGAGAAGCTAACAGCCGCACAATGTCTTCGCAAAAAGGCCACAATGTCTTCCTGTGGTACATGGGGGTTATACATAAAGACCACAAGCGGCACTTCTCCCCTGCTGTATAAAACCGTAAAGGTTAGGCCATCTAAAACGGACTCAGCAGATTTCTCCTGGAGCATGCGGTACAATTGGTGACAATATGCAGCAGCGGTAAAGACCAACACAAAAGTTCCTTTCTTAGGATCTTGTAGGCACAAAATACTTTCGCGCTTTACATTCAGGGTATGATACAAAACATCATTCACCAATACCTTCAAACTGAAGTGCTCCTCCTTCCCGGCTTCCACATCAATCCTGAATCCGTTCTTGACCCGAGGTTCCCCGGTCCCGGCATAGCGCACCTTGACGCCCATGGCTGCGATCGCTCTCTCTAGTCTTCAGCCGCCCCCAATGGGAGCTAAGCTTCCGACACCCTTCAACCAGACCAACACTTGGTCTTAGCCAAAAGGCCGAGAAGCGATGGCCACAACGGTTTCCCGAAAACTCCCCTTCTCGGACACCACGTCCTTCTTGTTAAGGCGAAGCCAGACATACATACCCTATTATGCGCTCCACCCTCTCAGATGGCGGACCGGACGTGCTTTCACACTGCATCTCCTATTGCCTAGCACTGCCTCTGTCTTCCTTTCTGCTCTCAAATCTGAATAGCTCCACCCCCCAATCACACTGCGTCTGCTTCCACCTGATGGATGGCAGACATACACGTCTCTGTCTCTGTCTCCGTCTCTGTCTGGCATACATGACATGCAGCTAGCTCTTTGGCTGGCTGTCTCTGTAGCTGGCTGGCTGTCTCTGTGGCTGGCTGCCTAGCTGGCTAGCTTATTATTAGTACCTACCTACCTACCTACCTACCTATCTATCTATCTATCTATCTATCTATCTATCTATCTATCTATCTATCTAATCTATCCTATCTATCCTATCTATTCTATCTAATGTATCTAATCTATCTATCAAAGAACATGGAGGGTGAATTCTCCCAGCTGGAGCCGTAGGCAGGCAGCATCAGCAGGATACATCGGCCGGCCACCAGGAAATCAAATCCAAAGGAAACGGTTTAATAAACTGCACCTACCTTTCCACCTACCTGCTCGGTCGCTTGACCGGCTGCAACTGAGCTGCTTGTTGTGCTGGCAGCTGTGTATAGCAGCAAAGCCTTGATGACATCACGTCCCGCGATGACATCACCAGCACTGGCCCGGCAGCCAAGTTGTAAACAACTCTGCCAGTTGGTTGCCATGGCAACAGAGGCCAGCAAGTCTTGGACAAACAAACTTTTCGTAGCCACACTCGGGCTAATTTTTCGGGGTCGGTCCACCTGCGCACAACACACTCGAGGGATGTTTCTTGCAAAACAGTAGTTTCAGGTGCAGCCGGCTTGTTTCCTTCTTCATTCTTTTGCTCTGTTTTTTGCAAACTCATTAGGGGGTGCACTGAACCTGGAGGCACTGCAATACCAGGTCAATGCCTGGAGAGGACAGAGCAAGCTCTTTTTCCATCTCCCTGTTCTAAAAATCCATTTAATATATGGTCCCCAGATAGGGGACGTATCAGATATTAAACTGATAAGAACAGATACTACACTTGATCTTAGCCAAAAGGCCGAGAAGCGATGGCCACAACGGTTTCCCGAAAACTCCCCTTCTCGGACACCACGTCCTTCTTGTTAAGGCGAAGCCAGACATACATACCCTATTATGCGCTCCACCCTCTCAGATGGCGGACCGGACGTGCTTTCACACTGCATCTCCTATTGCCTAGCACTGCCTCTGTCTTCCTTTCTGCTCTCAAATCTGAATAGCTCCACCCCCCAATCACACTGCGTCTGCTTCCACCTGATGGATGGCAGACATACACGTCTCTGTCTCTGTCTCCGTCTCTGTCTGGCATACATGACATGCAGCTAGCTCTTTGGCTGGCTGTCTCTGTAGCTGGCT
This sequence comes from Dendropsophus ebraccatus, assembly GCF_027789765.1. Classification (NCBI taxonomy): domain Eukaryota; kingdom Metazoa; phylum Chordata; class Amphibia; order Anura; family Hylidae; genus Dendropsophus; species Dendropsophus ebraccatus. The sequence continues at coordinate 54,139,417 of NC_091467.1, read as the reverse complement.
GGCTGTCTCTGTGGCTGGCTGCCTAGCTGGCTAGCTTATTATTAGTACCTACCTACCTACCTACCTACCTATCTATCTATCTATCTATCTATCTATCTATCTATCTATCTATCTATCTATCTATCTATCTATCTAATCTATCCTATCTATCCTATCTATTCTATCTAATGTATCTAATCTATCTATCAAAGAACATGGAGGGTGAATTCTCCCAGCTGGAGCCGTAGGCAGGCAGCATCAGCAGGATACATCGGCCGGCCACCAGGAAATCAAATCCAAAGGAAACGGTTTAATAAACTGCACCTACCTTTCCACCTACCTGCTCGGTCGCTTGACCGGCTGCAACTGAGCTGCTTGTTGTGCTGGCAGCTGTGTATAGCAGCAAAGCCTTGATGACATCACGTCCCGCGATGACATCACCAGCACTGGCCCGGCAGCCAAGTTGTAAACAACTCTGCCAGTTGGTTGCCATGGCAACAGAGGCCAGCAAGTCTTGGACAAACAAACTTTTCGTAGCCACACTCGGGCTAATTTTTCGGGGTCGGTCCACCTGCGCACAACACACTCGAGGGATGTTTCTTGCAAAACAGTAGTTTCAGGTGCAGCCGGCTTGTTTCCTTCTTCATTCTTTTGCTCTGTTTTTTGCAAACTCATTAGGGGGTGCACTGAACCTGGAGGCACTGCAATACCAGGTCAATGCCTGGAGAGGACAGAGCAAGCTCTTTTTCCATCTCCCTGTTCTAAAAATCCATTTAATATATGGTCCCCAGATAGGGGACGTATCAGATATTAAACTGATAAGAACAGATACTACACTTGATCTTAGCCAAAAGGCCGAGAAGCGATGGCCACAACGGTTTCCCGAAAACTCCCCTTCTCGGACACCACGTCCTTCTTGTTAAGGCGAAGCCAGACATACATACCCTATTATGCGCTCCACCCTCTCAGATGGCGGACCGGACGTGCTTTCACACTGCATCTCCTATTGCCTAGCACTGCCTCTGTCTTCCTTTCTGCTCTCAAATCTGAATAGCTCCACCCCCCAATCACACTGCGTCTGCTTCCACCTGATGGATGGCAGACATACACGTCTCTGTCTCTGTCTCCGTCTCTGTCTGGCATACATGACATGCAGCTAGCTCTTTGGCTGGCTGTCTCTGTAGCTGGCTGGCTGTCTCTGTGGCTGGCTGCCTAGCTGGCTAGCTTATTATTAGTACCTACCTACCTACCTACCTACCTATCTATCTATCTATCTATCTATCTATCTATCTATCTATCTATCTATCTATCTAATCTATCCTATCTATCCTATCTATTCTATCTAATGTATCTAATCTATCTATCAAAGAACATGGAGGGTGAATTCTCCCAGCTGGAGCCGTAGGCAGGCAGCATCAGCAGGATACATCGGCCGGCCACCAGGAAATCAAATCCAAAGGAAACGGTTTAATAAACTGCACCTACCTTTCCACCTACCTGCTCGGTCGCTTGACCGGCTGCAACTGAGCTGCTTGTTGTGCTGGCAGCTGTGTATAGCAGCAAAGCCTTGATGACATCACGTCCCGCGATGACATCACCAGCACTGGCCCGGCAGCCAAGTTGTAAACAACTCTGCCAGTTGGTTGCCATGGCAACAGAGGCCAGCAAGTCTTGGACAAACAAACTTTTCGTAGCCACACTCGGGCTAATTTTTCGGGGTCGGTCCACCTGCGCACAACACACTCGAGGGATGTTTCTTGCAAAACAGTAGTTTCAGGTGCAGCCGGCTTGTTTCCTTCTTCATTCTTTTGCTCTGTTTTTTGCAAACTCATTAGGGGGTGCACTGAACCTGGAGGCACTGCAATACCAGGTCAATGCCTGGAGAGGACAGAGCAAGCTCTTTTTCCATCTCCCTGTTCTAAAAATCCATTTAATATATGGTCCCCAGATAGGGGACGTATCAGATATTAAACTGATAAGAACAGATACTACACTTGATCTTAGCCAAAAGGCCGAGAAGCGATGGCCACAACGGTTTCCCGAAAACTCCCCTTCTCGGACACCACGTCCTTCTTGTTAAGGCGAAGCCAGACATACATACCCTATTATGCGCTCCACCCTCTCAGATGGCGGACCGGACGTGCTTTCACACTGCATCTCCTATTGCCTAGCACTGCCTCTGTCTTCCTTTCTGCTCTCAAATCTGAATAGCTCCACCCCCCAATCACACTGCGTCTGCTTCCACCTGATGGATGGCAGACATACACGTCTCTGTCTCTGTCTCCGTCTCTGTCTGGCATACATGACATGCAGCTAGCTCTTTGGCTGGCTGTCTCTGTAGCTGGCTGGCTGTCTCTGTGGCTGGCTGCCTAGCTGGCTAGCTTATTATTAGTACCTACCTACCTACCTACCTACCTATCTATCTATCTATCTATCTATCTATCTATCTATCTATCTATCTATCTAATCTATCCTATCTATCCTATCTATTCTATCTAATGTATCTAATCTATCTATCAAAGAACATGGAGGGTGAATTCTCCCAGCTGGAGCCGTAGGCAGGCAGCATCAGCAGGATACATCGGCCGGCCACCAGGAAATCAAATCCAAAGGAAACGGTTTAATAAACTGCACCTACCTTTCCACCTACCTGCTCGGTCGCTTGACCGGCTGCAACTGAGCTGCTTGTTGTGCTGGCAGCTGTGTATAGCAGCAAAGCCTTGATGACATCACGTCCCGCGATGACATCACCAGCACTGGCCCGGCAGCCAAGTTGTAAACAACTCTGCCAGTTGGTTGCCATGGCAACAGAGGCCAGCAAGTCTTGGACAAACAAACTTTTCGTAGCCACACTCGGGCTAATTTTTCGGGGTCGGTCCACCTGCGCACAACACACTCGAGGGATGTTTCTTGCAAAACAGTAGTTTCAGGTGCAGCCGGCTTGTTTCCTTCTTCATTCTTTTGCTCTGTTTTTTGCAAACTCATTAGGGGGTGCACTGAACCTGGAGGCACTGCAATACCAGGTCAATGCCTGGAGAGGACAGAGCAAGCTCTTTTTCCATCTCCCTGTTCTAAAAATCCATTTAATATATGGTCCCCAGATAGGGGACGTATCAGATATTAAACTGATAAGAACAGATACTACACTTGATCTTAGCCAAAAGGCCGAGAAGCGATGGCCACAACGGTTTCCCGAAAACTCCCCTTCTCGGACACCACGTCCTTCTTGTTAAGGCGAAGCCAGACATACATACCCTATTATGCGCTCCACCCTCTCAGATGGCGGACCGGACGTGCTTTCACACTGCATCTCCTATTGCCTAGCACTGCCTCTGTCTTCCTTTCTGCTCTCAAATCTGAATAGCTCCACCCCCCAATCACACTGCGTCTGCTTCCACCTGATGGATGGCAGACATACACGTCTCTGTCTCTGTCTCCGTCTCTGTCTGGCATACATGACATGCAGCTAGCTCTTTGGCTGGCTGTCTCTGTAGCTGGCTGGCTGTCTCTGTGGCTGGCTGCCTAGCTGGCTAGCTTATTATTAGTACCTACCTACCTACCTACCTATCTATCTATCTATCTATCTATCTATCTATCTATCTATCTATCTATCTATCTAATCTATCCTATCTATCCTATCTATTCTATCTAATGTATCTAATCTATCTATCAAAGAACATGGAGGGTGAATTCTCCCAGCTGGAGCCGTAGGCAGGCAGCATCAGCAGGATACATCGGCCGGCCACCAGGAAATCAAATCCAAAGGAAACGGTTTAATAAACTGCACCTACCTTTCCACCTACCTGCTCGGTCGCTTGACCGGCTGCAACTGAGCTGCTTGTTGTGCTGGCAGCTGTGTATAGCAGCAAAGCCTTGATGACATCACGTCCCGCGATGACATCACCAGCACTGGCCCGGCAGCCAAGTTGTAAACAACTCTGCCAGTTGGTTGCCATGGCAACAGAGGCCAGCAAGTCTTGGACAAACAAACTTTTCGTAGCCACACTCGGGCTAATTTTTCGGGGTCGGTCCACCTGCGCACAACACACTCGAGGGATGTTTCTTGCAAAACAGTAGTTTCAGGTGCAGCCGGCTTGTTTCCTTCTTCATTCTTTTGCTCTGTTTTTTGCAAACTCATTAGGGGGTGCACTGAACCTGGAGGCACTGCAATACCAGGTCAATGCCTGGAGAGGACAGAGCAAGCTCTTTTTCCATCTCCCTGTTCTAAAAATCCATTTAATATATGGTCCCCAGATAGGGGACGTATCAGATATTAAACTGATAAGAACAGATTTTTTTTTTAAGTTGAATACCCACATTGGGGTAAACTTTATTAAAACGTATAATTACTTATAATAACATAAAGATGTTTACAAGAAAAAATTACATAAAATCACATAAAATTACATAAAATTCTCAAGTAAATACATCTATAATAAAAGGGCACTTGGTGGCATTACAATACAGAGCTCCATTCAGATAAAAACCATTTTTTACATAAAAAAGGAGAGTTCTTTTTATCTACCATAAAATATTTGTACATTTCATTAAAAGCAATGCTTAAAACGTCATTCACAGATAAAATCTCGTGTTTAAACACTAAAATATTCCTGGCCGCCCACAGAGCTGCTTTGACGCTATTTATGGTCTTCCATGCCATTACTTTTTGAGTCCGTGTAGGGCATTCCAGACATCCAAATAAAATCGCATCATGGCTTAGTCGTTGTAGTCCGGTTATCTTTAAAATCAGAGGAGTCATCTTTGTCCATATCATTTGGGTAAAAACACAAAACCAAAAAATGTGAGAAGCCGTTTCATCACCTCCGCATCCCCTCCTGGGGCATATGGCCGAGTTGGTCAATCCTCTTCGATGCTGGAATGCCCGGCATGGAAGACACTCGTGGGCGCAGCTCCAGGCCAGGTCTTTCTGTGAATTAAAAACATAGTTAGCGCTCACGTTTTTCCATATCTGTTTGCATTGTTCTTCATTAAAATGTCTAATGGGGGTAACTAAAACATCGTCTTTCAGACTCTTTAAAACCAGTTTGCTGTTTTTTAAAACTTCAACTCTTTTATTCTGTAAGTTAAAAAGGGACACTATTTTCTCTAAAATCTTATATTGTACGGGAAGGTTAAAAGCATACGGGGAACTTAAAACTGTGGAAAACCACCCATGCTTTCTCATAAAAAATCCCATGTTAAAACGACAGAAATAAGACCAGTAAGTATCCTTAAAAAGAGCATTAAAACAAACACAAAAGAATCTGATTAAAAGAAATGTCTTAAAATCTGGGAAATCTTTACCACCCATTACCTTTGGTTTTAAAACCACCTCTCTCCTTAGTTTCTCCATCTTGGAGCTCCAAAAAAAAGTAAAACAAACCTTGATAATTTTTCCCAACATGCGGTCTGATGGAGGAAAAACAACACTTAAATATAATAAAATAGGTAAAATCACAGACTTTGTAATTAAAACCTTTCCCTCCATCGTTAGTTTCCTCATATTCCACATGCAAATTTTTTTGTTTACCTTTTGTGCCACCAAGTCCCAACTAGTAAAACCATTATTAGACTCATTGAAGGAGACCCCTAAAATCTGCACCGAATCCACTACGGGAATGGGGATATCTTCTAAAACAGTGTTTCCAATATTCAAGATGCTGCTTTTATTAAAATTAACTTTAAAACCGGAGGAGTCACAAAAATATTGGATTCGTTTTAGGGTTTTTCGAAGCGACGGGGCGTCCCTGCATAGTACCGCCACATCATCCATGTACCCCACTACCTTCGCCTCCAATCCCCCCCCGCCCGGCAGGGGGATTCCTCGGATTTGTCGGTCACTTCGTATCATACATAAAAGAGGCTCAATCGCACATATGAAGAGTAGTGGGGACAAGGGACACCCCTGCTTCACCCCGGAGTTTAAAAAGACGTCTTGAGTCTTAAAACCGTTAACTAAAATTTTACTGGTGCAGTTGTCATAAAATGCTTTTAGGGACTGTATAAAACCTTCAGGGATACCCATTTTTCTTAAAACCTTAAAAAGATAAAAATGAGAGACTCTATCAAAGGCTTTCTCAAAATCTACGGATAAAATAGCCATTCTACCCAGTCTCTCTTTCGTGTAATGAATGGAATCTTTTAAAAGGTTTAAATTATCTGTTATGCTCCTCCCGGGTACTCCACAAACCTGGTTGGGGTGGATAACTTTATCGATGACAGACTTTAATCTATTTGCACATATTTTGGCCATTATCTTGTAGTCACTATTTAGTAAAGTGATGGGCCTCCAGTTTTTAATGTCTGTTTTTTCTCCTTTTTTATAAAGTAAAGAGACTTCTCCTTTCTTCCAGGAGCCCGGGAGAGTTTTGGAGTTAAAAACTTCAGAAAGAAGTGCAAGCAGATCATCTTTTAAAACGCCATAAAAGATAACATAAAACTCCATGGGTATCCCATCAGGGCCAGGGACTTTACCTTTCTTAAAACTTTTGGTGGTCTCTAAAATCTCCTGCTCCGAGATGCCCTGTAATAAAAAATTTTGGGAGACAGGATCTAAAACGTTATTAAGCTCCTTCAATGAGTCATTCATAAAATCACAATTAATATCTTTTGTGTTAAAAAGATCTGCATAAAACTCATACACCTTTTCTAAAATACCTGGTGGGTCTGTTTTCCCGTCTATTTCATCGATCAGGGTATGCTTGTCATTGATTTTCTTAAAAAAGTACCTGGAGCAGGTCTCGTTCTCTTCAAGATGTTGCACTTTTGAACGGAATATAATTTCTTTCCCCCTCTGCTCCAGGCACTGGGAGATCTCTTTCTTTATCTCTGCGATCTCTTTGTCTACCTGCATACCCTGATCTCTGAATTTGTATTGCGTCTGCAGACGGGTATTAAGTTGATTAAAAAACTCTTTCTTCTCTTTGGCCTTTTTAACCCCAGCTTTAATAAAAAAGTTTTTAATTTTTTGTTTCATCTTTTCCCACCAGGCTATAATGGGGATGTTGGAGTTTCTTACCCGTCTGCAGCGCTTATAAAAGGTGATGAAATCGGATAAAATCTGCGGATCATTTAAAAGGGACACGTTTAACTTCCAGGCTCTTTTTCCCACTTTCTTCTCTTTGTCACATTTCACTTTAAAAGATAATAATTTATGGTCAGATAAAACATTAGACATAAGATCGCATTTAAAAGGCAGTATCTGATAAGAGCAAAATATAAAATCAATCCTGGAGCGACAGTTCCTGTTACCCCAGGTCACGCCGGCCTCCTCTGGTAAGTTACTATTACATTTTTTAAAAACGTCCGTTAACTTAAAATCTATAGTAACATTTTTCAGCATACCAGAGGTTTTATCGTAGTTTCTGCTTGTACTGCTAGAGAACCGGCGTTCCCCCTTTAAAACACAATTAAAATCCCCTGCTAAAATCAGTGGATCCGAGTTGTTTAAAAAAAGAGGTAAAACTTCCAGCATACTTGCTCTTTCATTTTTGTCTGGTGACCCATAAAAATTTAAAAACTGCCATTTAATACCGTCTATAAAAGCTTTGACCAATAAAATCCTGCCTGGTAAAATTTCATTAAAACTTTCAATTAAAACGTTCCCTTTGAATAAAATGGCGACACCTGCGGATTTTGACTCGTTCGACCCGGACCAGACAGATGGCCCGAGTCTCCAATCTTCTTTGTATTTCTTGTAATTTCTGTTGTGTGGGATGCAGCACTCCTGTAGGAAAAAAACTGAGGCGGTAAAAACAGACAGGTAATTAAAAAGGGCAGCTCTTCTTCTCTGGGAATGCAGGCTTCTCACATTAAAAGAAATACCGGACAATTCAGCCATGGGGGTGATAAAAATTTTTCTGTCTTTAGCCCGAGCTCAGCCTCAGCAGTCCTCAGCGAAGCCGGAGACCCCACTCGAGCTCTCGTAGCCCCCCGCTTCGGAATCGACCGTCAACATGGATGCGGGAGAGGAGCTTGCGTCGCTCAAATGCCCCCCCTCCACACCTGAGGCAGTTACTGTATATGGACCCCAAACCGACTCCATGGGCACTGTGTGAGCAGCGGCTTCACTTTCCGGCCCCTCCGCCGGGGCCGGCATCTTACTTTCTGATGTCTCAGGTATCTCATTTATCTCGGAGGTGGTTGCCTCTGGTTCCCCCACCGGGCAAGGAGGAGGAGAGGCTTTTGGTGGCACCCCAAGGGGAGCGTCCACTGGGTTCCCTTCCGGTACTACCATCGGCTCCCCTTTTACCACCTCCGAGATACGCTTTGCGCCTTTTTGTAGCCGCTGCTCCGCCCGGGTCCTCTGCCTCAGGGACAGGTGGGCCTGTATTTGGCCGCAGCCCCTGGTCAGCCTCCGCCGGGGTATCCGCGGCCCCAGTTGCCTGGGGAGGTATCCCCGTCGGCCGACCGTTGGCTCTCCGCTTAGCCCTCCTTTCTTTAGGGCTGTCATCACCTGTTTGGAGGGGGGCTTCAGATGTGTCCATACCTTCTGCTTCCTCTCCCTGTTGGGGGGCTGGTTGGTCTTCCGGCTGCTTCGAACTCTTTGGCTGCTGCTCAGGCCTCCCCATGGCACGACTTCTGTGTGGACAAAAAGCAAAGAGGTGACCAACTCGGTGACAGTTACGGCAAGTTTTTCCCAGTGGACAATTCTTAGCCTCATGAGAAGAGCTGCCACAATTCCTACAGGTGCTTTCGCAATCCTCCTTGGTGTGACCGTACTTGTGACACATTCGGCAAAAGGGTGGCATTCCTGTAAAATATATATCTCCTGTCATCTCTCCTAGTTTGAAGCGGGCTGGCGGCAATTTGACTCCTCCGGGTGTAGCAGCATCTTTAAAACAAGTCACACGAAATCTCCATTTTGAAGTCCAGACCCCAACTTCATTCATTATTTTCCCCAGACATTGGACCGACTTAAAATATACAGATAAAAACGATTTAATTTCATCAAGATCAGCAAACGGGCAGTACATCTTCACTACTATCAGCTTGGAAATATCTAAAACATGTTCCACAAATTTAATACCTTCAAGTCTGGGGTCTTTCTTGTCAGGGATTGCCGCCATTAGATCCTGGAAAATGCCACCTTGCGTAAAAGTAAAATCGTATATTCTTCTCCTTGGATAATCTTGAACAGCCAGGATCTCCCGCTTCTGAATGTTAAAAACGTCTACAAGCACGGTCTCCACCAAGTATTTCAATCCGCAGGTCGTCGCCTTTTCCTCCGTCACGATGATTCTCACGGTGTTCTTGATTCGGGCATAGCCCGGTATCCCATCTGAATCAAAATCCATGATGGGTTTGTGCGTCAGATAGCCACGTTACAATGCAACGTAACCAAATTCCTCTTATGCCCGCCGGCAGTCAGAGGTTGGGGGGGGGATCGCAACTCGTTGCCCCGGACTAAGCCTCTCTCCCAATAGCTGCAAGGGGGTTAAGTCCCACCACAAGGGAAAGGACGATCCCCCAAGGCAGAGAGAGAGGGTACCGGAGCACCTTCGGACCAGACCAAGGCAGTGCCGGATACGAATAAACAGCACTACACTTGATCTTAGCCAAAAGGCCGAGAAGCGATGGCCACAACGGTTTCCCGAAAACTCCCCTTCTCGGACACCACGTCCTTCTTGTTAAGGCGAAGCCAGACATACATACCCTATTATGCGCTCCACCCTCTCAGATGGCGGACCGGACGTGCTTTCACACTGCATCTCCTATTGCCTAGCACTGCCTCTGTCTTCCTTTCTGCTCTCAAATCTGAATAGCTCCACCCCCCAATCACACTGCGTCTGCTTCCACCTGATGGATGGCAGACATACACGTCTCTGTCTCTGTCTCCGTCTCTGTCTGGCATACATGACATGCAGCTAGCTCTTTGGCTGGCTGTCTCTGTAGCTGGCTGGCTGTCTCTGTGGCTGGCTGCCTAGCTGGCTAGCTTATTATTAGTACCTACCTACCTACCTACCTATCTATCTATCTATCTATCTATCTATCTATCTATCTATCTATCTAATCTATCCTATCTATCCTATCTATTCTATCTAATGTATCTAATCTATCTATCAAAGAACATGGAGGGTGAATTCTCCCAGCTGGAGCCGTAGGCAGGCAGCATCAGCAGGATACATCGGCCGGCCACCAGGAAATCAAATCCAAAGGAAACGGTTTAATAAACTGCACCTACCTTTCCACCTACCTGCTCGGTCGCTTGACCGGCTGCAACTGAGCTGCTTGTTGTGCTGGCAGCTGTGTATAGCAGCAAAGCCTTGATGACATCACGTCCCGCGATGACATCACCAGCACTGGCCCGGCAGCCAAGTTGTAAACAACTCTGCCAGTTGGTTGCCATGGCAACAGAGGCCAGCAAGTCTTGGACAAACAAACTTTTCGTAGCCACACTCGGGCTAATTTTTCGGGGTCGGTCCACCTGCGCACAACACACTCGAGGGATGTTTCTTGCAAAACAGTAGTTTCAGGTGCAGCCGGCTTGTTTCCTTCTTCATTCTTTTGCTCTGTTTTTTGCAAACTCATTAGGGGGTGCACTGAACCTGGAGGCACTGCAATACCAGGTCAATGCCTGGAGAGGACAGAGCAAGCTCTTTTTCCATCTCCCTGTTCTAAAAATCCATTTAATATATGGTCCCCAGATAGGGGACGTATCAGATATTAAACTGATAAGAACAGATTTTTTTTTTTTTTTTTTTTTTTTTTTTTTTTTTTTTTTTAAACCACTCAGATTGGTTAAAAGCGAAAAACAGCAAAAACTGTTTTAATCACAATCGCCACTCCAACCATCTCATCATAATGGTCATTTTGTTCATTTGAAAACACACAAGAAAAGGAAAAACACCGTGATACTACAACCCTATACACTACTTACATATACATATTTTCCTACTTATTTACATACTTATTTACATACTTATTTACATATAGTACACCTAAACTTTCACCAAAAACCTCCACTTTCTGAATTTCCACACACCCTCACTATCTACGTCACCACCATGCTGTTTATCCCATAAATATATCACATACAATCTAGACAATATCAACCTCAAACATTCGTTAACCGATACAACCTTCCTCCTAAACACACACAAATTCCTCACATCCCATAAGCTCTCCATCACACACGCCAAAATTAGCCACATCACTCTCTCCTTAATCTTGCTCGATGCACCCATACCAAACATTGCCACTCTCCAGTCTATAAAGGTCACACCAGCTAGCTCCCTAACCAAGCCACCCACTCCTTTCCATACATTATACGCAAAATCACAGTCCCACATCACATGTCTCACCGACTCATTTGACCCACAACCATCCCTTGGACACACCTCATATCTAATCAAGTCACGCCTCTTCTGTACTTGTCTCACCGGTAAAATATCATGCAAAGCCATCCATACCACATCATGCTGTTTATTTGACATGCCACTCACCCTCATTTTTTTCCAAACTGCCAACGCCTCATCCGCCCTTAACCCACCAATATTACACACCAACTCTCCTGCATCTATCTTCTTCAACACTTTCTTTTTCTCCTTAAAATCCTTCACAGGCACACTTAACAAATCAAACTCTATCACAAATTTTTCCACTCTCATATACCACACAGGGCACTTAAAGGCTACAGGCACTCTTACATCCCATTCCATCCACTTTAGACCATACAACATCCATCCAGCCATATACCGAATCATGCATCCTGCCTTACTCCCTTTCTCCAACAATACAACCATAACCTTGATATAACTCAGCCCCAAAAAGATCTGAAAATTTGGGAAACCCAACCCTCCATGCTCACATGACTTATATACATACTCCCTTTTCAGTCTCTCCATCCTACTACCCCACAGAAACGTAAAACATAACTTCTCCGCCTTCTTTATCTTTCGTACCGCAAAGGGAAACACATTCGCACAAAAAAGCAAAATAGGCAAAATCACTGCTTTCACAACCAGCACCTTCCCCACCAAAGTCAGTTCACGCATCCTCCAAAAATTCAACTTTCGTTCAATCCGACCCCCACATTCGTCCCAACTTTCATTCCCTTTCAAATCATCATTAAACTGAATCCCCAAAATTTTTATTGCCCCCACCTCACACTCCACTCCATCCATCTTAACATTCTTATCCCCAAAACACTTAAAAACACATTTATTCCAATTTATTCTGAATGCAGATGCCCCACAAAAAATATCCAGCCACAATTTTGCTCTGTTCATACTCGCCATATTATCACTCACCACCACAATATCATCCATATAACCCAGCACCTTTACATTCTTACCCGCACTCCCCGGAATCAACAATCCTCTCATCAGCTTATCTTTCCTTACACAACACAACAGAGGCTCAATCACACTTACAAACAATATCGGGGACATCGGGCAGCCTTGCCTAACCCCCGACCTTACACTCACTTTCCCACTCAGGACACCATTAATCAACACCTCACTTGTCACATCTGTATACAAACCTCTCACTATATTTACAAACTTCCTTGGAAAACCCATTCTCCCCAACACTCTAAACATAAAATCATGCGAAACCCTATCAAAAGCCTTTTCAAAATCCACAGCCAAGACCATACACTTCTGTTTTCTATCCATACTGTCACCAAACAGATCCCTCAACAAAAGCAAATTATCAGTCATACTCCTCCCAGGAATTGCACACACCTGATCCTCACCAATCACCTGCTCAACCACATCACGCATACGCCCAGACACAATCTTACTAAAAACTTTATAATCGGCATTAAGCAAAGTAATCGGTCTCCAGTTCCCCAGAACCGCTTTATTCCCTTTTTTATGTATCAGAACTACCACACCTTCTTTCATTGAATCACTCAAACAGTCATTTTTCCATATATATTGACACACCTCCACCATATCCATACCCACAATCTCCCATGCTTTCACATATAACTCAATCGGAATCCCATCCTTTCCTGGCGTTTTATTTTTCTTTGCACTCATCACCGCACTTTTGACTTCCTCCATGGTCACCTCCTCACATAGCAGCTCCCCATCACTCTCCTTAAGCTTACTCTCCAGACCATTTAGTACCTCACTCACCAGACCCTCATCAATCCACTTATGCCCATATAAATCACCATAAAAACTCTCCACCTCTCTTATAACCTGCTCTCCAACCACACACTTCCCATCCTTGTTCATAACCTCATCCATCTCATTCCTCCTTCCACACACTTTCTTAAAGAAAAACCTTGTGCACTTCTCATTTTTATCCAGATATTCTATTTTTGATCTATAAATTATTTCTTTACCTCTTTCATCCATCATTTTCTTCATTTCTCTCTTTGCATCCTCCAACAAATCACTTACATCCACCCCACTCATATTTAACTTATGCAACCAATCAATCCTTACATTTAAATCACTATATTTTTTTCTTATCACACCCGCCTTTTTATACCCCCATTTCCGAAAGAATTTTTTACATTCTTCTTTCATCCAATCCCACCAATCTAATATACTCTCAAACCCATGCTTCCTATCCTTCCACCTCATATAAGCATATCTAAAATCATTCATCACTTTTTCATCTTCCAACAACTTTACATTTAATTTCCATACACCTTTACCATATACTCCTTTAACCTCACATGCAAATTCAGCTCTCAAACACTCATGATCAGAAAAAGGTACAACTTGTTGAGAATACCCCAGACACTCCAAACTTTTAGAAGCGAAAATGAAATCAATCCTAGACTCCACCCCTCCTCTATCCGCCCTATATGTAGCAGGTGGTGACTTACCCACCACCCTCACAGCTGTGTCAAACAAAAGAAAATCAGAAACCAAACGATTCAAACTCCGCCCCGTGATATCCAACCCAGCACCATCTGTAACACAATTAAAATCTCCCGCCATAATCACAGGAATCCTCCCTGGCAAAAAAAGACACACTTTCTCCAACAACTTAACCCTTTCTTCCTTCCCCGTAGGAGCATACACATTACAAACCCTCAACTTCATACCCTTATAAACCACCACCGCTACAATACACCTCCCTACCTCCACCACAACATAACTCTCCAATTTAACCTCCCTACTCCCCAACAAAATCCCAACACCATCATTTTTATTCAAATTTGATCCAGACCATACATATTGTCCATGCGGCCAATCTTGGTCCCCCAAGGACTCTGCAATGCCACACTCCTGCAAACAAAACACATCAGCCCCTAGACTTTTTACATAGTCCAGGACTGCCGCTCGCCTGGCCTTGGATTTAATCTGTCTCACATTTAGGGATAAGACATTACATGCAGTTTTGGTTTCCATGTTCTTATGCGGCATGCCAGCGGACTATAAACTCCCCACCTTTCTCTCATCCTTCTCCTTCTGGAAACTGGCAGCTTAAGGTAAAGGCCGAGGTCTCTGCTTCTCCTAAAAAAGGAGCCTCATTTGGGATAGATGACACAGGATACACCGTGTCCCGTCCGGGACTCACACCAGCCTCACTTGCTGGAGACAAAGCAACTCTAGCTCTTTTAGGAGCTATATTCAGCTCCTCTTCCAGGGGCCTTGTGGCAGAAAAGTCGCCCTGACCGCCATCTCCACCTTCCCGCTCTGCCGGGCTTTCACTCCAAGAAAGAGCGGGAGTTTCAGGCTCAGAGCCTTCCACCTCCCCCTCTCCTTGTATGCCAACACCACTTGCAATTTCATTTTCCGCTGAGGTCACTTCCATCGACTCCTCCACCTCCACCTGTCGCTCACCTCGGGCCTCTTCCCGGCCTGCACCAACCACCTCTGCATATTGCTTCCTCACACGCATTTTACAGTCTCTGAACACATGCCCTTCTTTGCCACAAACATTACACACAATAGCATTCTTGCAATCTCTGGAGAAATGCCCATCTTGCTGGCAACGCCCACACTTTACCTCCTTACATACATCATCCTCCTGTGTGTGGCCAAAACTCTTGCACTTACGGCAGAACCTGGGTGCATTCGGGAAGAACAAGTAGCCTCTGTCCCTCCCGATGGCAAAGTTCAGAGGTGGGTAATAAATACCACCAGGACTCTCTGGGTCCTCACGAAAGATGACAAAAAACTTGTATTTACCTGTCCACAAGCGCTCGCTATTCAACACCTTGTGGGAGAAACTAACTCCCGAACAATATTTCCTCAGGAAAGCCACAATGTCTTCTTTTGGTACATAAGGATTATACATGAATACAACCAAGGGAACTTCTCTCCTGCTGTATAACACTGTGAAGGTTAACCCATCCAGGCTGGACTCACCAGATTTCTCTTGGAGCGTGCGGTACAGCTGATGACAATGAGCTATGGTCGTCAATACCAACACAAAGGTACCTTTCCTGGGATCTTGCAAACAAAGGATGTCGTCATACTTCACATTCAGAGTATTGTACAATACATCTTGCACCATTACCTGAAGATTAAAATGCTCCTCCTTTCCAGCCTCCACGTTGATCCGAAATGCATTCTTGACCCGGGGTTCTCCGGTCTCCGCATAGCGCACGATGACGCCCATGGTGATCGCCTCCTCCGTCCTCAGCCGCTCCCAGCGGGAGCTAAGCCTCCGACACCTTCCAGCCCGACACAAGTGCAGCAGATACTACACCTGATCTTAGCCAAAAGGCCGAGAAGCGATGGCCACAACGGTTTCCCGAAAACTCCCCTTCTCGGACACCACGTCCTTCTTGTTAAGGCGAAGCCAGACATACATACCCTATTATGCGCTCCACCCTCTCAGATGGCGGACCGGACGTGCTTTCACACTGCATCTCCTATTGCCTAGCACTGCCTCTGTCTTCCTTTCTGCTCTCAAATCTGAATAGCTCCACCCCCCAATCACACTGCGTCTGCTTCCACCTGATGGATGGCAGACATACACGTCTCTGTCTCTGTCTCCGTCTCTGTCTGGCATACATGACATGCAGCTAGCTCTTTGGCTGGCTGTCTCTGTAGCTGGCTGGCTGTCTCTGTGGCTGGCTGCCTAGCTGGCTAGCTTATTATTAGTACCTACCTACCTACCTACCTACCTATCTATCTATCTATCTATCTATCTATCTATCTATCTATCTATCTATCTAATCTATCCTATCTATCCTATCTATTCTATCTAATGTATCTAATCTATCTATCAAAGAACATGGAGGGTGAATTCTCCCAGCTGGAGCCGTAGGCAGGCAGCATCAGCAGGATACATCGGCCGGCCACCAGGAAATCAAATCCAAAGGAAACGGTTTAATAAACTGCACCTACCTTTCCACCTACCTGCTCGGTCGCTTGACCGGCTGCAACTGAGCTGCTTGTTGTGCTGGCAGCTGTGTATAGCAGCAAAGCCTTGATGACATCACGTCCCGCGATGACATCACCAGCACTGGCCCGGCAGCCAAGTTGTAAACAACTCTGCCAGTTGGTTGCCATGGCAACAGAGGCCAGCAAGTCTTGGACAAACAAACTTTTCGTAGCCACACTCGGGCTAATTTTTCGGGGTCGGTCCACCTGCGCACAACACACTCGAGGGATGTTTCTTGCAAAACAGTAGTTTCAGGTGCAGCCGGCTTGTTTCCTTCTTCATTCTTTTGCTCTGTTTTTTGCAAACTCATTAGGGGGTGCACTGAACCTGGAGGCACTGCAATACCAGGTCAATGCCTGGAGAGGACAGAGCAAGCTCTTTTTCCATCTCCCTGTTCTAAAAATCCATTTAATATATGGTCCCCAGATAGGGGACGTATCAGATATTAAACTGATAAGAACAGATTTTTTTTTTTTTTTTTTTTTTTTTTTTTTTTTTTTTTTTTTTTAAAGTTGATTATCCAAAAGGATAACAACCAATTTTATTAAAAAACAAAAGCTTACAACAACAAAAAATAACTTTGCAAACAATACACAAAACAAACAAAGAAAACTTCTATCTTCTACACAAAGAAACAAAACTATCATATAACTTTATACCAGAAAAAAAAAACAAAAAAACCCCCAACAAATTATATTACCCTCTCAAACCACCCTTGAAAGCAAGATATGTCAATACACGGAACATACTAGGTGATATAGAACGTGTCTCTTCTACTCGCTTTCTTATATGAGCAGGTACATTATAGAACTCAAAGAACCCTTTTATATCTTTTATCATGCTGTCTTTTGCTTTTTCCTCTACTCTGCCGTAAAAACTCCTCCTTTCTAGCGAAGCTATATGCTCCCAATCTTCCAGAGACACAACCTCCTGATCCCTACTTCCTTCCTCTGAAGGTGACCTAACTATCTTTTTCTTTTTTTCCCCCTCTCTAGGAGTCTCCTCTACCTCTCTGGGAGCCCTTCTAACTGCAGGCTCTATATTTTCCTCCCGCCGCAGACTATCACTTTCTCCAACTACTACCTGACCCTCCTCCTTCTCCTTCTCCTCCTTCTCCTCCTTCTCCTCCTTCTCCCTCCCCCGCTTCTTTCTAAGTGGACATGCCGCATACAGGTGGCCATCATTCCCACATAAGTGGCAAACCTTCTGTTTCTCACAGGAATCAGCTGAATGTCCTTCCGTTTGGCATTTTGCACAAAACAATACCGTACAATGCTCTTTCACATGTCCATATTTTTTACATTTACGACAAAACTCTTCCATTCCCGAATAGAACAAGTCTCCATTGACAGTTCCAATTTTGAAACGGCCTGGAGGCACACAAATCTTTCCATTTTCCATTTCTTTAAACTTCACAGCGAACCTCCACTTCATTGTCCATATCCCGAACAAGTTCAAGATTTTCCCCTTGGAAACAACTTCCTCGCAGTACTGCGCCAGGAACAACGAAATTTCCTCCTCCTCCACATAAGGGCTGTATATCCGCACAGTTATCAGTCTTTGTCGCCTCGGAAAATGAGATATTATATCAATACCATTCAGTATAGCATTTCCCTTACAACATTCAGTCTTACCCATCAGATAACTGTAATCCTCTTCTGAAGTTAGTACCAGGTCGTACACTCCACGCTTTGGAAATTCCAGCAGGGCCAGGATCTGACTCCTCTGCAAACCGAAGAGCTTGAAGAAAATCTCCTCCACCAGGAAAACAAGTCCCCGCTCTTTCTTTCCAGGGTCTCTCAGTATAAAACGACATCCATTTCTGATCTTTGCATATCCCGGGACTTCCTCTGCCGTAGTTCCATCCGCATTTATCGCTTCCATTTTCCAGGTATCGCCAACACACCATACAGGAACAGGAGCACCTCCCTTGCCAGGCAAGTAGGTGGGATCACTGATCTTAGCCAAAAGGCCGAGAAGCGATGGCCACAACGGTTTCCCGAAAACTCCCCTTCTCGGACACCACGTCCTTCTTGTTAAGGCGAAGCCAGACATACATACCCTATTATGCGCTCCACCCTCTCAGATGGCGGACCGGACGTGCTTTCACACTGCATCTCCTATTGCCTAGCACTGCCTCTGTCTTCCTTTCTGCTCTCAAATCTGAATAGCTCCACCCCCCAATCACACTGCGTCTGCTTCCACCTGATGGATGGCAGACATACACGTCTCTGTCTCTGTCTCCGTCTCTGTCTGGCATACATGACATGCAGCTAGCTCTTTGGCTGGCTGTCTCTGTAGCTGGCTGGCTGTCTCTGTGGCTGGCTGCCTAGCTGGCTAGCTTATTATTAGTACCTACCTACCTACCTACCTATCTATCTATCTATCTATCTATCTATCTATCTATCTATCTAATCTATCCTATCTATCCTATCTATTCTATCTAATGTATCTAATCTATCTATCAAAGAACATGGAGGGTGAATTCTCCCAGCTGGAGCCGTAGGCAGGCAGCATCAGCAGGATACATCGGCCGGCCACCAGGAAATCAAATCCAAAGGAAACGGTTTAATAAACTGCACCTACCTTTCCACCTACCTGCTCGGTCGCTTGACCGGCTGCAACTGAGCTGCTTGTTGTGCTGGCAGCTGTGTATAGCAGCAAAGCCTTGATGACATCACGTCCCGCGATGACATCACCAGCACTGGCCCGGCAGCCAAGTTGTAAACAACTCTGCCAGTTGGTTGCCATGGCAACAGAGGCCAGCAAGTCTTGGACAAACAAACTTTTCGTAGCCACACTCGGGCTAATTTTTCGGGGTCGGTCCACCTGCGCACAACACACTCGAGGGATGTTTCTTGCAAAACAGTAGTTTCAGGTGCAGCCGGCTTGTTTCCTTCTTCATTCTTTTGCTCTGTTTTTTGCAAACTCATTAGGGGGTGCACTGAACCTGGAGGCACTGCAATACCAGGTCAATGCCTGGAGAGGACAGAGCAAGCTCTTTTTCCATCTCCCTGTTCTAAAAATCCATTTAATATATGGTCCCCAGATAGGGGACGTATCAGATATTAAACTGATAAGAACAGATTTTTTTTTTTTTTTTTAAAACCATTCAGAATGGTTTAAAATCGATATGAACAGGAAAAACCTGCTCACATCCCCTTTTAATACTCCAACCATCTCATCATCATGGTCATTTCACTCAGAAATCAACAAACACATAAAGCTATTTTGACAAAACTTAAACATATCTATAGTAAGTAAAGAAAAAACATAGACTTACTTCAAAACCTCAAGGTCTCATTCCTCCTTTGAAAGCAAAAAAGGACAATACATGTAGCATAATACCTGTTTTTGACCCAGACTCTGATATTCTTTTCGCAATATCCGGGGGCACTTTATAGGTCTCAAAAAACCTATTCCCCTGCTTCTCCCAATGCGTAGTCACTTTACTATATAACTGGTTTAAAGAAAATGTTCTCTCTACAGAGTCTATCTGATCCCAACATTCCTGTGAGATTAACAGGTAGTCTCTCCGTTCCTCTTCTGTAAGGCACCTTCCCATCCTCCTCCTTAACTCTGCCTCTCTAGATATTGCTTTGGGTACTCTTTGAATAGAAATATCTATTTCTTCCTCCTGTTGGGGGGACTTGCCTCCACTTGCACGCTCCGTCTCTTTTTTACTTCTCTTCCCTTGTGGGGAACTACCAGCGCCCCCAGTGGGCTCTTGCCTACCTTCATGCTCCCTTCCACTTTTCTTTTTCGCAGGACAGAATGCGTATAAATGCTCTGTGCTCCCACATAGGTGACATATTTTTTTCCTATCACATGACTCAGTGGAGTGCCCTTCTCCTTGACATTTGGAACAATAGGAGACTGTGCATTGATCCTTCGTATGACCATACTGTTTGCAATTCCTGCAGAAAATCTCCATTCCCGAGAAAAACAAGTCGCCATTGACAGACCCAATCTTAAATCTTGCTGGGGGAACACATAATATATCGCTTTCCGATACCTTGAACTTCACGAGGAATCTCCATTTCATTGTCCACAAACCAAAACGATTCAGGACCTTACCCTTAGCAGCGACTTCTTCACAGTACTTCATCAGAAATGCCGAAATTTCCTCCTCCAACACATAAGGGCTATACATCCTTATTGTTATCAGTCTTTCTCTCCTCGGAAAATGAGAGGCAATGTCAATACCATTCAATATAACATCATTCCTAACACTCTCCATCTTACCCAGAAGATAGCTGTGATCCTCTTCCGAACTTAATACCAAATCGTAGATCCCTCGCCTTGGGAACTCCAAACATGCCAAGATTTGTCTCCGTTCCAGACCCAGCAATCTGAAGAAAACCTCTTCCACCAAAAAATCTAGGCCCAACTCCTTCTTCCTGGGGTCCTTCAACGTAAAACGCACCCCATTTCTAATTCTTGCGTAAGCTGGGACTTCTTCTGGCACAGTTCCATCTTCGTTGGTGGCATCCATCTTCCAAGAAAAAAAACAGCACAACCCACGATGCACCTCCCCTGCGGATGCAGGTAGGTGTGATCGCTTCCCGTTGCCTGGGGACTAAGCCGCCTGCCAAAAGCAGCAAGGAGGTAATCCTCCAAGGCCAACAGGTCGGGTACCCCAGGCACCTTCTGACCAGATCTCCTGTAGATACTACACTTGATCTTAGCCAAAAGGCCGAGAAGCGATGGCCACAACGGTTTCCCGAAAACTCCCCTTCTCGGACACCACGTCCTTCTTGTTAAGGCGAAGCCAGACATACATACCCTATTATGCGCTCCACCCTCTCAGATGGCGGACCGGACGTGCTTTCACACTGCATCTCCTATTGCCTAGCACTGCCTCTGTCTTCCTTTCTGCTCTCAAATCTGAATAGCTCCACCCCCCAATCACACTGCGTCTGCTTCCACCTGATGGATGGCAGACATACACGTCTCTGTCTCTGTCTCCGTCTCTGTCTGGCATACATGACATGCAGCTAGCTCTTTGGCTGGCTGTCTCTGTAGCTGGCTGGCTGTCTCTGTGGCTGGCTGCCTAGCTGGCTAGCTTATTATTAGTACCTACCTACCTACCTACCTATCTATCTATCTATCTATCTATCTATCTATCTATCTATCTATCTATCTAATCTATCCTATCTATCCTATCTATTCTATCTAATGTATCTAATCTATCTATCAAAGAACATGGAGGGTGAATTCTCCCAGCTGGAGCCGTAGGCAGGCAGCATCAGCAGGATACATCGGCCGGCCACCAGGAAATCAAATCCAAAGGAAACGGTTTAATAAACTGCACCTACCTTTCCACCTACCTGCTCGGTCGCTTGACCGGCTGCAACTGAGCTGCTTGTTGTGCTGGCAGCTGTGTATAGCAGCAAAGCCTTGATGACATCACGTCCCGCGATGACATCACCAGCACTGGCCCGGCAGCCAAGTTGTAAACAACTCTGCCAGTTGGTTGCCATGGCAACAGAGGCCAGCAAGTCTTGGACAAACAAACTTTTCGTAGCCACACTCGGGCTAATTTTTCGGGGTCGGTCCACCTGCGCACAACACACTCGAGGGATGTTTCTTGCAAAACAGTAGTTTCAGGTGCAGCCGGCTTGTTTCCTTCTTCATTCTTTTGCTCTGTTTTTTGCAAACTCATTAGGGGGTGCACTGAACCTGGAGGCACTGCAATACCAGGTCAATGCCTGGAG
>NC_091467.1:54077416-54114916 GCF_027789765.1 Dendropsophus ebraccatus | reverse complement strand
TTTTACAAGGATAAAAAAGCATAAATACAATTTTCTCAATAAAATACAATTTTTCCAATAAAATACATTGTTTTGCATAAAATCACATCATTCACGTTAAAAGGGACTTGGTGGACTTATATAATAGCGCTCCATTCACTTAAAAACCATTTTCTCGCTAAAACAGGGAAATGTTTTCTGTCCAGTAAAAAATAGTAATACATTTCATTAAAACAGATGGCTAAAATGTCCTTCACAGATAAAATCTCATGTTTATATAATAAAATGTTCCTGGCCTTCCACAGAGCTGCCTTCACACAGTTTATAGTCTTCCATGCCATGATTTCTTGAGTCCTTGTTGGGCATTCCAAGCAACCATAAAAGACAGCAGCGTGATTCAGTTCTTTTATTTCAGTAATTCTTTTTATCAGAGGGGATATTTTAGTCCATACGTGTTGCGTGTAAAAACAAGTCCAAAACAGATGGTGCACGGTCTCTGCTTCCTGGCAGCCTCCCCTCGGACAGATCGCTGAGTTGGTTAAACCTCTTCGGTGCTGGAATGCCCGGCATGGAAGACACTCGTGGATGCAGCTCCAGGCCAGGTCCTTCTGTGGATTAAAAATATAATTAGCATTGGCCATTTCCCATATTTTCTTACATTTTTCTTCATTAAAATTTTTAATAGGAGCAATAAAACCACTTTCCTTTACAGTTTTTAAAATCTTCTTACTATTTGACAAGTTTTGAGCGCTTTTCCCTTTAAAACCATAAAAACTAACTGTTGTCTCTAAAACCTTATAATGTTTGGGTAGATTAAAAGCGTATGGGGAAGTTAAAATGGTGGAAAACCACCCGTTTCTCCTCATAAAATACCCAGTGTTAAAACGAACAAAATAAGACCAGTAGTTTTCTTTGGACAGGGAGTTAAGACACATACTAAAAAACTTGATTAAAAGGAAGGCTTTAAAATCAGGAAAGTCCTTACCACCCATCTTCTTTGGTTTACTTACAATCTCTCTTTTTAATTTTTCCATCCTAGAGCTCCATAAAAAAGTAAAACAGGCTTTGGTTATTTTTTTAAGAACAACTTCTGGAGGGGGAAACACCATACTTAAATATAATAAAATAGGTAAAATCACCATCTTGGTAATTAAAACCCTCCCCTCCATTGTCAGTTTTCTCATGTTCCACATACATAGCTTCTGGTTTACTTTTTGTGCCACCAAGTCCCAACTACTAAAACCATTGTTTGACTCATTAAAGGAGACACCTAAAATCTGTACAGATTCGGACACCGGAACAGGAATGTCAATTAAAACCATTCCATTTATGTTTAAAATACTGCTTTTGTTAAAATTGACTTTAAAACCGGAGGCACAAGAAAAATACTGGATCTGTTTCAAGGTTTTTTGAAGCGATGGGGTGTCCCTGCAAAGCACCGTGACATCGTCCATGTACCCCACTGCCTTAGCCTCGAGCCCCCCCCCTCCCGGCAGGGGGACTCCGTGTATCTGTTTGTCCTTTCGTATGGCACACATTAGAGGCTCTAGGGCACAAATAAAAAGCAGTGGGGACAAGGGACACCCCTGCTTCACTCCGGATTTTAAAAAAATGTTCCGTGTCTTAAAACCATTTACTAAAACTTTACTTGTACAGTCTTGATAAAATGCTTTAAGAGACAATAAAAAACCCTCGGGTATACCCATTTTCTCTAAAACCTTAAAAAGATAAAAATGCGATACCCTGTCGAATGCCTTCTCAAAGTCTATCGATAAAACGGCAAGTTGTCCTTTCCTTGACTGGGTATCGCTTATCACATCCTTAATAAGGTTGAGATTGTCCCAGATGCTTCTCCCGGGTACCCCACAGACCTGATTGGAATGCACTATCTTGTCGATCATGGCCTTCAGACGGTTTGCACATAATTTGGCCATGATCTTATAATCACAATTCAGAAGGGTGATTGGTCTCCAATTCCTCAGACTCGACCTGTCTCCCTTCTTGAAGAGGAGGGAGACATCACCCTTCTTCCACGACCCCGGGAGAGCTTTGGACTTAAAAACTTCTGTTAAAAGATTAAAAAGGTCATCCTTTAAAATCCCATAAAAAGTCACATAAAATTCTATGGGTATACCGTCGGGGCCAGGTACCTTACCTGTCTTAAAACTTTTAACCGTCTCTAAAACCTCCTGCTCCGTGATATCCTGTAATAAAAAAGACTGGGAGACAGGGTCTAAAACATTGGTGATCTCCTTCAATGAGTCATTTAAAAAACATTCATCAATGTTTTTTGTATTAAAAAGATCCGCATAAAAGTCATACACTTTTTTTAAAATCCCCTGTACATCGTTTTCACCATCAATGTTATCAATTAAAACTTTCTTTTCCGTGATTTTCTTAAAAAAGTACCTGGAGCAGGTCTCGTTCTCTTCTAGGTGTTTTATTTTTGAACGGAATATTAACTCTTTCCCTTTCTGCTCCAGGCACTGAGAGATCTCTTTTCTTATGTCAATAATTTCTTTTTCTACTTCAATACCGTGATCTCTAAATTTGTACAGGGTTTGCAGACGAGTATTTAAAAGGTTAAAAAAGGCACGTTTCTCCTTAGCTTTCGAAATCCCAACCTTTATAAAAAAATCTTTTATGTTTAATTTCATTTTTTCCCACCAGGCACTGATGGGAATGTTGGGATTTCTTACTCGCCTGCAATCCTTATAAAAAGTGATAAAATCAGATAAAACCTGCGGATCTTCTAAAAGGGACACGTTTAATTTCCAGGCATTCTTACCAGTTCTCCTGTTAAAATCGCTTTTCGCTTTAAAAAACAATAGTTTGTGATCTGAAAAGATATTCGTAAAAAGATCACATTTAAAAGGCAGTACTTGATAAGAGCAGAAAATAAAATCAATTCTAGATTTACAGTTAGCGTTACCCCATGTAACGCCGGCTTCCTCTGGTACATTCGTATTACATTTCTTAAAAACATCAGTGAGTTTAAAATCTAAAACAATATTTTTAAGCATAGAAGACGTCTTATCATAGTTTCTACTCACTGATGTTGAAAGCCGGCGTTCCCCCTTTAAAATACAGTTAAAATCACCTGCTAAAACAAGAGGGTCAGAATCATTAATAAAAAGAGGTAAAACTTCTAGCATCCTAGCTCTTTCGTTTTTATCCGGAGAACCATAAAAATTTAAAAACTGCCATTTAATACCATTGATAAAAGCTTTTACAAGTAAAATTCTGCCTGGTAAAATTTCATTAAAAGTATCAATTAAAACGTTCCCTTTAAAAAGTATGGCGACCCCTGCTGATCTGGATTCGTTAGATCCAGACCAGATTGACGGACCGTGCACCCAGTCGTCTTCATATTTCTTATACGTCAAGCAATGCGGGATGCTGCACTCCTGCAGGAAGAAGACGGAAGCAGCAAAAACCGTCAAGTAATTAAAAAGGGCAACCCTTCTCACCTTCGACTGTACGCTCCTTACATTAAGGGAGAGACCGGACAACTCAGCCATTGGAGAGAGTAAAAGATGACAATCCTGTGGCTGAACTTACAACTCTCCGGCTACCCCAGAGACCCCACTCGAACTCTCATATCCCCCCACATCCGACTCAACTGTACACATGGAGGATGCCGGGGATGAACTTCCATCGCTCAAGTGACCCCCCGATAGCACAGTAGGGACCAGAGTGTCACCCCAAACTGAACACACAGGCAGTACCGCTTGCTGGGCTCCCGACTCAATCCCTTCCACCATTCCCTCTGCAGAGGTAGGATGTTCGCTCAGAATGGTTTCTGGGATCTCAGAGATGGTGACCCCTGAAACCCCCTCCTGGCAGAGAGGGGGCGGGGTACCCCGGGAAGGGGCCTTTGGAGGAGCGTCACGTGGTTTCCCCACTGCCATGAGTACTTCCATCGGCTCCTCCTGCACCACCTCCGAGTAGAGCCGGGACCCGGAGCCCTTTCGCCTCTTTACTGCGGCCTCGCCCCCGGGGTCCTCGCACTCTGGCACAGCCTCTACCGCAGGCTGTTGGGCCAGAGAGCCGGCGCCAGTCGGCACACCTTCCCCCCCAGTCTCCTGGGGAGGGGCCTCCTTCCGGCCACCAGCTCTCCTTTTCCCCATCCTCTGTGCTTTTGGGTCTTCTGATGGTCTCTCAAGGGGGGTCACGGATACGTCCATCCCATCTCCTTTTTCCAGCTCTTGTGGGGGGACACTCTGGGTCTCCGGTTGCCTAGGCTGGTGTCCCGGTCTGGGTTTGGGTTGCCCTGGCTGCTCCGTCTTTCTCGGTCTGTGGGGACAATTTACGTATATGTGACCGAGATTGTGGCAAAAGTTGCACCTAGCACCCTGACGGCATTCTTGTGTCTCATGTTCGGTGCTGCCACATTTCTTACATGTGCTGTCACAATTTTCTCTTGTGTGCCCATATTTGTGACATGCCCTGCAGAAGTCAGGCATTCCCGCAAAGTAGAGGTCGCCACACATGTTATTTAATTTAAAACGTGCTGGTGGTAATTTCACTCCCCCTACGAAGTTGGGGTCATTAATGCACGTAACTAAAAACCGCCATTTTGAGGTCCAAATGCCAAACTCGTTCATAATCTTCCCCTGACACTTCACGCTTTTAAAGTAGGCTGCCAGGAAGGCTTCCACGTCTTTTAGACTAGCGAAAGGGGAATACATCTTAATCACCACGAGTTTGGTAATGTCGAGGACGTGCTCAATGATCCGGACCCCCTCAAGCTTCGGATGTTCCTTCTCGGGAATACTTAAAACAAAGTCACGAAAAATTCCCGTTTCAGTAAATGATACGTCGTAAATCCTCCGCTTGGGGTAATCCTGGATCGCCAAAATCTCTCGTTTCTGGATGTTAAAAACACCCATGAGCACGTCCTCTACCACGAATTTGAGACCTCGAGTATCTGCCGTATCGCCTGTGAGAATGACACGCACAGTATTCTTTATCCGGGCATAGGCCGGTACTGAACCAGGATCCGCATCCATGGTTCAAAAATTGCTCCGCTCCGCTCCGCTCCGCTCCGTTCCGCCCTCCCTTGATCCGAAGATCGCAGGAGGCGATCGCAACCCGTTGTCTGGGGACTAAGCCGCCTGCCTATAGCAGCAAGGAGACAATCCTCCAAGGCCGACAGGACGGGTACCCCAGACACCTTCTGACCAGATCTCCTGTAGAAACTACACTTGATCTTAGCCAAAAGGCCGAGAAGCGATGGCCACAACGGTTTCCCGAAAACTCCCCTTCTCGGACACCACGTCCTTCTTGTTAAGGCGAAGCCAGACATACATACCCTATTATGCGCTCCACCCTCTCAGATGGCGGACCGGACGTGCTTTCACACTGCATCTCCTATTGCCTAGCACTGCCTCTGTCTTCCTTTCTGCTCTCAAATCTGAATAGCTCCACCCCCCAATCACACTGCGTCTGCTTCCACCTGATGGATGGCAGACATACACGTCTCTGTCTCTGTCTCCGTCTCTGTCTGGCATACATGACATGCAGCTAGCTCTTTGGCTGGCTGTCTCTGTAGCTGGCTGGCTGTCTCTGTGGCTGGCTGCCTAGCTGGCTAGCTTATTATTAGTACCTACCTACCTACCTACCTACCTATCTATCTATCTATCTATCTATCTATCTATCTATCTATCTATCTATCTAATCTATCCTATCTATCCTATCTATTCTATCTAATGTATCTAATCTATCTATCAAAGAACATGGAGGGTGAATTCTCCCAGCTGGAGCCGTAGGCAGGCAGCATCAGCAGGATACATCGGCCGGCCACCAGGAAATCAAATCCAAAGGAAACGGTTTAATAAACTGCACCTACCTTTCCACCTACCTGCTCGGTCGCTTGACCGGCTGCAACTGAGCTGCTTGTTGTGCTGGCAGCTGTGTATAGCAGCAAAGCCTTGATGACATCACGTCCCGCGATGACATCACCAGCACTGGCCCGGCAGCCAAGTTGTAAACAACTCTGCCAGTTGGTTGCCATGGCAACAGAGGCCAGCAAGTCTTGGACAAACAAACTTTTCGTAGCCACACTCGGGCTAATTTTTCGGGGTCGGTCCACCTGCGCACAACACACTCGAGGGATGTTTCTTGCAAAACAGTAGTTTCAGGTGCAGCCGGCTTGTTTCCTTCTTCATTCTTTTGCTCTGTTTTTTGCAAACTCATTAGGGGGTGCACTGAACCTGGAGGCACTGCAATACCAGGTCAATGCCTGGAGAGGACAGAGCAAGCTCTTTTTCCATCTCCCTGTTCTAAAAATCCATTTAATATATGGTCCCCAGATAGGGGACGTATCAGATATTAAACTGATAAGAACAGATACTACACTTGATCTTAGCCAAAAGGCCGAGAAGCGATGGCCACAACGGTTTCCCGAAAACTCCCCTTCTCGGACACCACGTCCTTCTTGTTAAGGCGAAGCCAGACATACATACCCTATTATGCGCTCCACCCTCTCAGATGGCGGACCGGACGTGCTTTCACACTGCATCTCCTATTGCCTAGCACTGCCTCTGTCTTCCTTTCTGCTCTCAAATCTGAATAGCTCCACCCCCCAATCACACTGCGTCTGCTTCCACCTGATGGATGGCAGACATACACGTCTCTGTCTCTGTCTCCGTCTCTGTCTGGCATACATGACATGCAGCTAGCTCTTTGGCTGGCTGTCTCTGTAGCTGGCTGGCTGTCTCTGTGGCTGGCTGCCTAGCTGGCTAGCTTATTATTAGTACCTACCTACCTACCTACCTACCTATCTATCTATCTATCTATCTATCTATCTATCTATCTATCTATCTATCTATCTAATCTATCCTATCTATCCTATCTATTCTATCTAATGTATCTAATCTATCTATCAAAGAACATGGAGGGTGAATTCTCCCAGCTGGAGCCGTAGGCAGGCAGCATCAGCAGGATACATCGGCCGGCCACCAGGAAATCAAATCCAAAGGAAACGGTTTAATAAACTGCACCTACCTTTCCACCTACCTGCTCGGTCGCTTGACCGGCTGCAACTGAGCTGCTTGTTGTGCTGGCAGCTGTGTATAGCAGCAAAGCCTTGATGACATCACGTCCCGCGATGACATCACCAGCACTGGCCCGGCAGCCAAGTTGTAAACAACTCTGCCAGTTGGTTGCCATGGCAACAGAGGCCAGCAAGTCTTGGACAAACAAACTTTTCGTAGCCACACTCGGGCTAATTTTTCGGGGTCGGTCCACCTGCGCACAACACACTCGAGGGATGTTTCTTGCAAAACAGTAGTTTCAGGTGCAGCCGGCTTGTTTCCTTCTTCATTCTTTTGCTCTGTTTTTTGCAAACTCATTAGGGGGTGCACTGAACCTGGAGGCACTGCAATACCAGGTCAATGCCTGGAGAGGACAGAGCAAGCTCTTTTTCCATCTCCCTGTTCTAAAAATCCATTTAATATATGGTCCCCAGATAGGGGACGTATCAGATATTAAACTGATAAGAACAGATTTTTTTTTTTTTTTTTTTTTTTTTTTTTTTTTACAAAAGTTTATTAGACAAATCAATCCAACATAAGTTTTCAAAAAATATACATAACCTTCCAGCATAAAGTGTACAATACAAACATCACCAATAACAACATCAGTAGAACCTTCAAGTACAAGTACTCACAATAGAAAGAAAACAATCTATTATACCCAATGTTTCCATTTCTTTACCTTCCAAACTCCCTCCGCATCAGAACCAGACCGTATACTGTCCATTTTATACGTGAAATACAATTTACTCAGAAACAGTTTAACAGAATCATCAACGGACAATTGAGCATGGTGATAAAACAGAAGGTTACGAGAGTCCCACAGCGTTTCTCTCAAGACTGTAATGAACAGCCACGCCACCCTATGCTGTGCTGAAGTGCCTAACCCCACACCATAAAAGAACAAATTAAGAGGACCGGATGTAATTCCTGTCAATTCCATGAATAAGCGTTGTAGTCTGACAATTACTTGTTGAGGAAAGGAACAAACCCAGAACAAATGAGCAATTGTCTCTGCACCACCACACCTGTCCCTTGGACAACAGACCGAAGGCGCCATACCTCTATGATGGAGAAACTCTCTGGTAGGAAGTGCATTGTGGAATGCCAGCCATGTTACCTCTCTCTGCCTTGCAGTCACTGGTAATGCGGTAATAAATTTCCATGCTCTTTTGGCTTGCAAGCTGGACAAGGACACAATATTACACACAGTTTCCTCAGCACGGACAAATTTTAGAATATGTGTTTTACTTGTACATAGTAATCCCAAGGATTTCAAATTATATTTATTCAGGAATGTTTGCAGGCAGAAATAAAAGGAAGGAGTCACAAATGCCCACGGTTTAGTCCTATCCACAGATAACCATCCCCATTTTTGGAACATCCAGCCACCCAGATAACGGACCATGTGTCCCACCCAGCTAGTACTGAGGACAAGCTTATGGATAAACAACCAATAATGTAATTGACACAAGAAGGCGATATTTGGAAAGTGCAAACCTCCATTGTCTCTCAATTTCATGCACTTGTCCCTGGACACTTTCTCCATTCTGGAGCCCCATAAGAAGATACACAATACTCTTGTAATACGCTGGAGCCACCTAGTGGTAGGAGGGAAAACACCAGTGAGGTAAAAGATCATTGGCAGAATAATAGCTTTAATAATCAGCACTTTGCCAAACAGAGTCATCTGTCGTGACCTATAAAAGTTGAGCTTCTGAGTCACACGTTCTCCCAATCTGTTGAAGGACCTTTCACCAGTTAAATTTTTATCAAAATGCACCCCCAAAATGTCCAACCCTTGTGGGTCACGAGGCACCTGAGAATCTAGAATAGGAGTACGTTCAGCAAAGCAAGTATACCGACATTTCTCCCAGTTAACTGATAAGGACGACATAGAGCAAAAGATCCGTAAGTGCAATTTGGCCCGATTTACATCCGCTTGAGATGTGTTCACAAGCACTACATCGTCCATATAGGCCAGTACTTTGACTGCCTCCCCCTTTGCTCCCGGCACAAAAAAACCTTTAATAACCTTGTCTTTAATAACCGACTGAATAAAAGGTTCCATTACACTTATGAACAATACCGGGGATAAGGGGCAGCCTTGCCGAACCCCTGAAGATACTGTGAACAGGTCACCTAATGTCCCATTCACCAGAACGCAGCTGGTGATATTTGTGTACATACCCTCTATCACACGAAGTATAGCTGTTGGAATACCGAACATTTGAAGGACCATGAAAAGAAATTTATGCGACACTCTATCATAAGCCTTTTGTAAGTCCAGAGAAGTAAGGACCAATTGACAGTTTGTAGACACAGCGTGGTGAATAACATCTCTAACCAATATTAAATTCTCATGTATACGCCTGCCAGGTATGGCGCAGGTTTGAGCAGGCCCAAAGAGGTCTGGCAAAACAGTTTTTAAACGTGTTGTAAGCAATTTAGCAACTACCTTGTAATCCACATTAAGTAGGGTAATTGGACGCCAATTTTTGACATCCCTACGGTCACCTTTTTTGTAAAGCAGAGTAATAACTCCCTCCTTCATGGAAGGAGCAAGCACCCCTGTAGAAAGGATAAGCTGGATGAGTTGGACAAACACCACCTTAATAATATCCCAAAAAGTAATATAAAATTCTTTAGATATCCCATCCAAACCAGGGGTTTTATTGTTCTGCATGCCCTTCAATGTATCCAGAACCTCCCCCTCAGTCACCAGTGTTGTCAAAGAAGGAACCTGAGCCTCTGGGACCCTAGTATCCAACACAGAAACATATTCCTCCATCTCAGGTTCTGAAACACAATCACGGTTAACAAACAAATCCGCATAAAAACTGGTGACAGTGGGTCCCACATTGGAGCCCTGTACCTCAGTCCCATTCTTATCCAGAACAGATTTGATAACAGATGCTGTACGGACTGATTTTTTGAAGAAATACCTGGTACACTGCTCACCTTCCTCCACGTGCCGTACTTTAGCACGGAATATGATTTGTTTACCCCTGTCAGCAAGAAAATCATTAAACCTTTGTTTAGCAGCAGTCAGTTCGTCCTCCACATCAATACCTTCCTGCTTTAGTTTACCTAACAGCACTAAACTATTGACCATTTTGACATATTGTTGTCGGCGCTGTCTGGCCACACTTTTACCATAACATTTGAAGAAAGAAGCAATTTCACCCTTCACCCAGTCCCACCATAGCAAAAGTGAGTCAAAAGTATGTGCCTTAGCATACCACATATCAAATTTTTTGGCAAATAAACTGTAAACATCAGGCCCACACAATAGTGAATTGTTGAGTTTCCAGAATCCCTTACCATGTAACACCGCCCCTTGTAATGACACAGTACCAAGTAACCCCACATGGTCAGAGAAACCCACATCAATGTGATTGTAACCCACAACTTGGAAATGAGCCGTAGCAAATATAAAGTCAATTCGTGACTTGACCGTACCTCTATCAGCAAAATAGGTGAAAACAATGTCATTTGAATTATAAACCGTACAAACATCTTGTAAGGAGAAGTCTTGTACAATAGAAACCAGCAGTTTACCAGTACTATCCACATGTGACACATTAGTAGTCCCACAGCGCCCTCTAGTGTCAATGATGCAGTTAAAGTCACCTGTAAGAATAGTAGGTAAGGTGCCTGGTAGGAAAAAACGCAGGTTAGTGAGAAAATCCACTCGTTCTGCCTTCTGAGCAGGAGCGTAAACATTTAACAATCTCAAGGGGACACCAGAGAATTCCAAGTCTAACTGTTGCAAGCGTCCCGGTATGAGAACAGTATGACGCAAACAATGTAATAGCTGAGATTTAAGCAAAATACCTATTCCAGCATTCCTTGAAGCATCTGAAGGAGCCCAGAATGCAGGCCCATGTGTCCATTCAGCATCAGAAGGCAGAGTATGTAATGAACATTCCTGAAGGCAAATAACATCTACAGGCTGAGTGCTCAAAAAATCAAAAATAGCTGCTCTCCTGACTTTAGAGGCCAATCCTCTAACATTTAGGGAAAGAATCTTGAACATGGTAAAGCAAGGAAAGCAGGTAAACTAAAAACAGTCAAAAGACAAAAATTAAGTCTGTGCTTCTGGGAAGCAACATACCTCCTGCAGCTGAAGAACTCCGGCCGAATCCAGGTATTCTGCAGAGGGGGAAATCGGAGCCTGATGACAGGGTATCTCAGCTTCAGCCGTAGACATAACGTCGTCCTCAGACGAACCGGAGAGGATGCTGAAACGATTAGCACTGGGAGCAGCATCCATCAGCTTCTTCTTAGGAGGGCCCGTACCCTCCCTACATTGCTTGCGACGAGCCCGTACAAGCGTGAAGCCCTGCTGGTCCTGGTCAGCTGCAGGCGTGGGCGGAATCACGGTGCCAGAGGACGAAAGTAGGACACTGTCGGATGTGTCAGTGTCAGCCCAGGAAATGACAGCACTGGTCTCCTCACCATCAGATTGCATCGGGGACTGGAATTCTTCAATGTCGTCATCCGTGGAGGCAGGCAGCGAAGGTGGGCCGGACTCAATCTGCTGTGGGGCAGGGGAGGCCTCAGCAACCGCTCCAGCGTCAGGAACAATGAGTGGCCTTGGACTCGCATCAGCAGCACGGTCAGATGCCAAAGGGGTCACTGGCGCTATCTGCAATGGCGGAGGCAAAAGCAGAGGTGGCATACGAGCAAAAGCCTGGGCCATAGTAAGCTCTTTTACAGGCTCCTCAGGCTGCTCTACAGGTGGCTCAACCTCCAAAAAAATAGGTCCACGGCCTGAGCTGGCAGCATCAGCGTAGCTTCGACTGGTTCTCATACCTTTGGGGCAGGCCCGTGCCAGGTGCTCCCTTGAACCACAGAGATCACAGGTGCGAGGCTTCAAGCAGCTTCCAGCATCATGGTCTTGTCCTCCACAATTCCGGCAACAGCGACCAGTGGGGCAGGAGTCCTTTGTGTGCCCAAAACTCAGGCACTGGCGGCAGTACTTCGGCTGACCTGGGTACACCAGGTATCCTCGATTGCCTCCCAGGGAGAAGGTAGCAGGTGGATTCATGATCCCCCCAATGCCATCAGGGTCTGGACGAAACCGCACCCAGAAACGAAGCTTGCCATTCGGGATCCCGAAGCAGTTCCTCAGCTTAGTGCCTCCTCTGACGCTGCTGCAATATCTCTGAAGAAAGGCCACCACATGAGCCAGCTCAGTGAAGGGGTTGTAGAGGTGGACGGTCACCGGCTTCTCATCCATCTGGAACAGCGGCAGCAAGATGAAGTCCTTCAGCTCCTGCTTCTTTATCAGCTCCTTGCACTTCTCAAAGATTGAGAGGCACTGAGAATTCGTCTCAAAAGAGACGTCAAACAGCCCTTGGGAAGCGTTGTCTTGAAGGCAGAAGATCTCCGAGGCGTTCAGCTTCAACATCCTAAAAAGGACGACTTGAACGAAAGTTCCCAGCTCATATCTGCGGTTGCAGTCTGGCTTCACCAGAAATCGCACAGTGTTACGGATGCCTTGTGACTCCATTCCACCAGCAGGATGATCCTCTTCTCTTGATCTTAGCCAAAAGGCCGAGAAGCGATGGCCACAACGGTTTCCCGAAAACTCCCCTTCTCGGACACCACGTCCTTCTTGTTAAGGCGAAGCCAGACATACATACCCTATTATGCGCTCCACCCTCTCAGATGGCGGACCGGACGTGCTTTCACACTGCATCTCCTATTGCCTAGCACTGCCTCTGTCTTCCTTTCTGCTCTCAAATCTGAATAGCTCCACCCCCCAATCACACTGCGTCTGCTTCCACCTGATGGATGGCAGACATACACGTCTCTGTCTCTGTCTCCGTCTCTGTCTGGCATACATGACATGCAGCTAGCTCTTTGGCTGGCTGTCTCTGTAGCTGGCTGGCTGTCTCTGTGGCTGGCTGCCTAGCTGGCTAGCTTATTATTAGTACCTACCTACCTACCTATCTATCTATCTATCTATCTATCTATCTATCTATCTATCTATCTATCTATCTAATCTATCCTATCTATCCTATCTATTCTATCTAATGTATCTAATCTATCTATCAAAGAACATGGAGGGTGAATTCTCCCAGCTGGAGCCGTAGGCAGGCAGCATCAGCAGGATACATCGGCCGGCCACCAGGAAATCAAATCCAAAGGAAACGGTTTAATAAACTGCACCTACCTTTCCACCTACCTGCTCGGTCGCTTGACCGGCTGCAACTGAGCTGCTTGTTGTGCTGGCAGCTGTGTATAGCAGCAAAGCCTTGATGACATCACGTCCCGCGATGACATCACCAGCACTGGCCCGGCAGCCAAGTTGTAAACAACTCTGCCAGTTGGTTGCCATGGCAACAGAGGCCAGCAAGTCTTGGACAAACAAACTTTTCGTAGCCACACTCGGGCTAATTTTTCGGGGTCGGTCCACCTGCGCACAACACACTCGAGGGATGTTTCTTGCAAAACAGTAGTTTCAGGTGCAGCCGGCTTGTTTCCTTCTTCATTCTTTTGCTCTGTTTTTTGCAAACTCATTAGGGGGTGCACTGAACCTGGAGGCACTGCAATACCAGGTCAATGCCTGGAGAGGACAGAGCAAGCTCTTTTTCCATCTCCCTGTTCTAAAAATCCATTTAATATATGGTCCCCAGATAGGGGACGTATCAGATATTAAACTGATAAGAACAGATTTTTTTGATTGAAAATATCTTTATTACAATCAGTCGTCGTCAGGCATACATAAACTGTGACGCAGCACAGTTCAATAAATAAGACACTACATACTCAGCACCATGGTACAACATACAGCACAGGCTCCCTACGCTATACATCATACCACCCGCTACACTAGCATTCCGGCATACCTTAACAATCCTAAAACAACAAACGATAAAGCAATACAGACAAGTGATGGGGTAAGGGGGGTGGGAAAGAGGGGGGTAGGGAGGGGAAATCACAGGCCCGAAGCTTTATTGAAAGACAACACAACACAAGGGGAGAGGGGGAAGGAGAGGGGTATCAATCCTCTTCTTCCTGGTCCGATCTGTCCATGATGGAATAGTCTCTGAGCAGGCTGTGGACCAGCCTGCGGCAGTCCAGAAAGGACATCCTCTCCTTCTTCAGAATGAGGCGGTTCCTGGCAAGCCATATAGCGTCCTTAAAACAGTTCATAAGGCGCCAGGCCTCCCGGGTTGCCTCATCGCCGAAATTCCCAGGGAACAGGCCGTACAGCACCGCGCAGTGCGTTAGCCTGTTCCTGGGCACACAGTCACTGAGTTCGAGTTCCAGGGCGTCCAACAGGCCCTGAGCAAACGGACACTGCCAAAAGAGGTGCAAAGATGTTTCCTCCACGAAGGGGCACCGGGGGCAGTACCGCGTTTTGCACAAGTTGCGGGCATGCATGAATGACCTCAAAGGCAGTCCCCCCTGAATGGCCATCCAAGACAAGTCCTTGTGCCCGTTGGTCAGCTTCGCCGAAGCCACATTTGTCCATATAGTCTCTGCGGTGGCCGCAGTGAGCCCTGGAACGAGCTCCATAGAGTCCTGTGCTCTGATGAGCTTGTGGACAGTTTTTGGCTTCCACAAGTCGGGCTTGAGTCCCTCCAGTTGGTGTTCCCTCACAAACTTGACGACGCCCCCGTAGAACCAGGGAGTGTGCCAGTTGTAAGGGATGGAGCTGTCCCACTTGTCCCAGCTCAGACCCCTCCAGAGGGGGAGGAGGAACAGGCGAGACATGGACCTGCCCGCAGAGCCATTTTTCTGTTGCAGAGTCCTCCGCACACAGTCACATACAAAGGCTGCCTGCAGCAAGGTAGGGATATCCGGAACACCTTTTCCGCCCTTGCGGGGTTCCTTGTACATCACGGAGCGCTTCACTCTGTCCATTTTGGAGCCCCAGATGAAACAAAACACGGTCCTGGTGATGGCCCTGCAGACGGTGACATGGGGGGGCCAGGCCTGTGCGGTGTACTGGAGCACAGGCAGAACTTCGTTCCTCAGGACCAATGCTTTGCCCTCAATGGTGAGGTGTCTGAGGCTCCACAGCCCGATCTTCGTATTGACCTTAGCCAATCGCTCTTCCCAGGACTTGAGGGCCGCGCCTTCCTTTCCGAACCAGACTCCAAGGATCTTGATGAAGTCCGGTTTGATGGTAAACGGGAAGGGGGCGGAGGAAGCCAGGTGCCACTCCCCGAAGAGCATAGCCTCCGCCTTCCCGCAGTTGACCTTTGCCCCTGAAGCCTTTCCGAACTTCTCGCAGGTCTGGACGAGTGCGGTCACCGAACGCTGGTCAGCGCAGAAGACGGTCACGTCGTCCATGTACAGCGAGCACTTGACCTCGTGTCGATCGGGTCCGGGTACGGTGATCCCTCTGATCTCTCCGTTCTGCCGTATAGCCTCCGCGAAGGATTCTATAACACAAACAAAAAGGAGAGGTGAGAGAGGGCAGCCTTGTCTGACCCCAGAAAGAACCGGAAAGGGGTCAGTCTTCCAGCCGTTCACCAGTACCCTGCTGAAAATATCAAAATACATCACGTTAACAAAACGACAAAACATATCACCAAGTCCTAACCTACGCAGTGCCCTGCCCATGAACTCGTGAGAGACCCGGTCGAAAGCCTTCTCCTGATCAAGGCTGACCAGGGCCGCGTGTGCACGGCGGCTTTGGATGTAATGGACCGTGTCCCTCACTAGGGCGAGGCTGTCTGCGATCCTGCGGCCGGGAATGCCACAGGTCTGGTCCAGATGGACGACCCGACCGATGACCTTCTTCAGCCGGTTGGCCAGCACCTTGGCGAGGATCTTGTAGTCCACGTTCAAGAGAGAGATGGGACGCCAATTTTTCAAGTCACATCTCTCCCCCTTCCGCTTATACAGGATCGTGATCATACCCTCCCTCAACGACGGAGGCATTCTGCCCTCCACCACCATCTCCTCGTACAGCTCCAACAGGTCCGGGCAAATGAGATCCCCCAGCGCTACATAGAGCTCCGCTGGGAGACCATCACTGCCCGGGGTCCTGCCAGGCCTAAAGGATTTAGCGGCAGAGAGCAGCTCCCCCACCGTCAAGGGGGCGTCCATGGCCGACGCACCTGCGGGATCAACAACGTTAGTGATACCTGACAGGAACTCGTCGGCCACTTCGGAGTCGGTGGTCTTCGGGGCGTAGAGGCTGCGGTAGAAGCTAGTGACAACCCCCATCACGTCCTCTTTGCCCTTCCGCAAACTTCCGGTCTCATCCCGCAGCTCAGTCAGGGGCGTGTGGCCGGCGTGGAGTTTCCTGAAAAAGAACGAGTTACATTTCTCACCCTTCTCCAGGTTCTCCACCTTGGAACGGAAGACGATTCGCTTGGATTCCTCCTCAAAGTGCCTTTGCAAGCTCTTTTTGGTCTCCTCCAGCTCCTCCTTCACGTCCCAGCCGCACCGGAGAAGGTCTTGCAGTGACCGCAGCTCGCGCTGCAGCCTCCTGAAGTCCCTCTTTCTTCCGCACGCCTGTTGACGACTCTTGGCCTGAAAGAAACTGCGAAATTGAACCTTAACAAATTCCCACCAATCACTAACACGCTCAAACATACATTTATCGTTGCGCCATACGATGTAGGCCTCTCTAAGCTCCTCCAGAACCTCCTCCTGAGCCAGTAGAGCACAATTCAGCTTCCAAGAGCCTGGGCCAGATGGGAAACCATGGCCCAGAACCCCTTGAAACAGAATGGCCCTGTGGTCAGAGAAGAAGCAGGGAACCATAGAGTGCCTAGTCTGCCTGACTGCTCGAGAGGCAAACACAAAGTCAATCCG
The DNA here is from genome assembly GCF_027789765.1 of Dendropsophus ebraccatus. Classification (NCBI taxonomy): domain Eukaryota; kingdom Metazoa; phylum Chordata; class Amphibia; order Anura; family Hylidae; genus Dendropsophus; species Dendropsophus ebraccatus. Next base: position 54,098,111 of record NC_091467.1, on the reverse strand, counting down.
AGAACGGAGCGAGCCATCGGGGCGGCTCCATGTATAATTAACAGAGCCGTTCCCGATGGACCCAACAACGTCCTGCAAGGATGCTTCAGTCACCATCTCGATGAGCAGTTTGGATGTGACATCCAACTTGACAGATGTCCCAGAACTGCGTCCGTCCGCTTCAATGGGGCAGTTGAAGTCCCCACCCAACACTACAGCCCTGGAGGTTGCGAGCTGGGCCCGCAGGGCCTGGAATAGTTCCAGACGCGCACCCTTCTCAGGAGAGGCATACACATTGATGAGCCTTACGGGCTCCCCCGCCCAAGAGCCGTCTGCAATTAGCAATCTGCCACAGACAAGCTCCTGAACAGAATCAAGTGTAAAGTTGCCTCCCCTGATCAGGATGGCGACCCCTGCGGACTTACAGTCGCCCCCGCCGGACCAGTAGGAGGGACCGTGGGACCACTGCCTGGCCAGATGGTTGTAGGACCTAGAAGAGGACAGAGCACATTCCTGCAACATATACACATCGCACAACTGAGCATTTAAAAACGAAAGAACTGTCTGGAATCTAGACCTATCTCTCATACTCCGCACATTTAAGCTAAAGATGGAAAGATTAGCCATGGGGAGAAAAGAAAAGGGTTAGTCACAGACTCATACGATACCACTCCGGTCGGGCGGATCCTCTTCTTCGGGGCCCGCCGGCCCGACCCATTCCCGTATGCACTCCTCCAGCGCCTCTTTCAGGTGTGCATTCTCTGGGACGTCCTCGAAGTCGAAAGCCTCCGGTTCGTCGACCAGATTCTCCACCACCTGATCCATGTCGCTTTCCTCCGGGAGGTCATCTTCGCAGACCTCGATGATCTTTTTCTTGGAGGTCTCAGCCGATGGGCTGTCCCTCACTTTCCTCTTCCTGTCGGGAACCACTGTGGGGACAAGAGGGGGAAAATCCTCCAAGGAGAGAACCACAGCAGCGGGAGGAAAGGTTAGTGCTGCTGGGTTGGGGGAGTGGGGTGGGAGGGTGGGGGTAGGGGCGGGGGACAGGGGACCCACTGAGGCAATGGGATAGGGGAGGGATTCCTCAGTGGGGGTGGGCGGGGAGGGAGAGGGGGGAGGGGGGGAAGGAGGGGAGGGGGAAGGGGTAGGGAGGGCGGGGGTGGGGGGAGGGTTAGGGGCCGTCGTCCTCTTACCCTCCTTCTTCTTCTTCTCCTTCTCCTTGGGCTTCTGCGCTGCTTGGGCTACGGCCGGCTGCTGGCTGGTCGGAGCTTTGGCAACCACGGATGCCCACGTTCTCTTCTCCCTCTGGGGGCAGGCCCTGTAGCTGTGGTCCGCATGGCCGCAGAGGTTGCAGGTTTTTGCCTTCGGACAGTCCTTGGTCCCATGCCCCGGCACTCGGCAGACTCTACAGGAATCTTCGCTGCAGTCCTTCGCCTGATGACCCTTCTTGCTGCATCTCCTGCAGATCTGCGGCATATCCGGGTAATAGATGAAGCCTGGAGCGTCACCCAAAGAGAAAGCCTGAGGCAGGTGCTGGAAACCGTCGTCCGATGACTCATCCCTGTTGAGCCTCACGACCACCGACCACTTGCCAGTCCAGAATCCAAGGCTGCTCAGGATCTTGGAGGGTTCCTTGACCACTGTGCAGTACCTTGCGAGGAATGTGGCGATGTCCTTGCCTGGGATGTACGGGTTAAGGATTGAAACCGTCACCCGCCTCTCCTCCCTTTGGATTAAGCAGTTGCTTACAAAGCGAGAGAAAGGGGATTCGGGCCTCGCTGCCTTTACCGCCTCCCAGTACCTCCTGCAGGTGTTGAAGGAGGCAAATGTCACATAGAAGATCCCAGTAAAGAAGAAAATGCTGAGGGTTTCAGCCTTGGAGAAACCCTGGTCCAGGACCATCTTCTTAGCGAACACATCCTCAGACATGTCCGGCTCTCTACCATCCACCTTCTTCAGTCGCATGGCCACCGTAGTGCGCATCCAGGGCCGCAGTGTAGGGACGCCTGGATCCGCAGCCTTGCTGGTCGTCGGCTGAGCTGGGGCGGCAGAGGAAGAGGCATCCACGACCCGGGCCTCCTGGCTCTTCCTCGCTTCCTTCTGCTGGGTCTTCTTCATCTCCGCTGCTGGTGCTGAAGAGGCCATCGCTTCTCCCGGTCGAGCTCTTTCCTGGTGGGCGGAGCTATGCAGATTCTCGTCGAAGGGGGCGGAGAGATGCAAATCCTCGTCGCCGGCTTCTTCGGGGTTCAGCGTCGTCCTTCTCGGGGTTCCGGGGCGTCTTCGTCGATCGTTCGTCGGCAGGCGGGATCGAAGTGGTTCTCCGGTCAAACCGTCGGGCACAGGACAATCGAGCAGCAGGCCGAGAGGAAGGTTCACTCTCGTTCCTGGGGAATAGCCCTACACCCAATAGCTGCAGTGAGCTTAAGACGAATTAAATCGCCGATGCCCAAAGGCCGAGTGCAGGGGGTACCCCAGGACCTGAGCCGTCAAGTCAAGGCAGTTCAGTAAGACAAGATACTACACTTGATCTTAGCCAAAAGGCCGAGAAGCGATGGCCACAACGGTTTCCCGAAAACTCCCCTTCTCGGACACCACGTCCTTCTTGTTAAGGCGAAGCCAGACATACATACCCTATTATGCGCTCCACCCTCTCAGATGGCGGACCGGACGTGCTTTCACACTGCATCTCCTATTGCCTAGCACTGCCTCTGTCTTCCTTTCTGCTCTCAAATCTGAATAGCTCCACCCCCCAATCACACTGCGTCTGCTTCCACCTGATGGATGGCAGACATACACGTCTCTGTCTCTGTCTCCGTCTCTGTCTGGCATACATGACATGCAGCTAGCTCTTTGGCTGGCTGTCTCTGTAGCTGGCTGGCTGTCTCTGTGGCTGGCTGCCTAGCTGGCTAGCTTATTATTAGTACCTACCTACCTACCTACCTACCTATCTATCTATCTATCTATCTATCTATCTATCTATCTATCTATCTATCTAATCTATCCTATCTATCCTATCTATTCTATCTAATGTATCTAATCTATCTATCAAAGAACATGGAGGGTGAATTCTCCCAGCTGGAGCCGTAGGCAGGCAGCATCAGCAGGATACATCGGCCGGCCACCAGGAAATCAAATCCAAAGGAAACGGTTTAATAAACTGCACCTACCTTTCCACCTACCTGCTCGGTCGCTTGACCGGCTGCAACTGAGCTGCTTGTTGTGCTGGCAGCTGTGTATAGCAGCAAAGCCTTGATGACATCACGTCCCGCGATGACATCACCAGCACTGGCCCGGCAGCCAAGTTGTAAACAACTCTGCCAGTTGGTTGCCATGGCAACAGAGGCCAGCAAGTCTTGGACAAACAAACTTTTCGTAGCCACACTCGGGCTAATTTTTCGGGGTCGGTCCACCTGCGCACAACACACTCGAGGGATGTTTCTTGCAAAACAGTAGTTTCAGGTGCAGCCGGCTTGTTTCCTTCTTCATTCTTTTGCTCTGTTTTTTGCAAACTCATTAGGGGGTGCACTGAACCTGGAGGCACTGCAATACCAGGTCAATGCCTGGAGAGGACAGAGCAAGCTCTTTTTCCATCTCCCTGTTCTAAAAATCCATTTAATATATGGTCCCCAGATAGGGGACGTATCAGATATTAAACTGATAAGAACAGATACTACACTTGATCTTAGCCAAAAGGCCGAGAAGCGATGGCCACAACGGTTTCCCGAAAACTCCCCTTCTCGGACACCACGTCCTTCTTGTTAAGGCGAAGCCAGACATACATACCCTATTATGCGCTCCACCCTCTCAGATGGCGGACCGGACGTGCTTTCACACTGCATCTCCTATTGCCTAGCACTGCCTCTGTCTTCCTTTCTGCTCTCAAATCTGAATAGCTCCACCCCCCAATCACACTGCGTCTGCTTCCACCTGATGGATGGCAGACATACACGTCTCTGTCTCTGTCTCCGTCTCTGTCTGGCATACATGACATGCAGCTAGCTCTTTGGCTGGCTGTCTCTGTAGCTGGCTGGCTGTCTCTGTGGCTGGCTGCCTAGCTGGCTAGCTTATTATTAGTACCTACCTACCTACCTACCTACCTATCTATCTATCTATCTATCTATCTATCTATCTATCTATCTATCTAATCTATCCTATCTATCCTATCTATTCTATCTAATGTATCTAATCTATCTATCAAAGAACATGGAGGGTGAATTCTCCCAGCTGGAGCCGTAGGCAGGCAGCATCAGCAGGATACATCGGCCGGCCACCAGGAAATCAAATCCAAAGGAAACGGTTTAATAAACTGCACCTACCTTTCCACCTACCTGCTCGGTCGCTTGACCGGCTGCAACTGAGCTGCTTGTTGTGCTGGCAGCTGTGTATAGCAGCAAAGCCTTGATGACATCACGTCCCGCGATGACATCACCAGCACTGGCCCGGCAGCCAAGTTGTAAACAACTCTGCCAGTTGGTTGCCATGGCAACAGAGGCCAGCAAGTCTTGGACAAACAAACTTTTCGTAGCCACACTCGGGCTAATTTTTCGGGGTCGGTCCACCTGCGCACAACACACTCGAGGGATGTTTCTTGCAAAACAGTAGTTTCAGGTGCAGCCGGCTTGTTTCCTTCTTCATTCTTTTGCTCTGTTTTTTGCAAACTCATTAGGGGGTGCACTGAACCTGGAGGCACTGCAATACCAGGTCAATGCCTGGAGAGGACAGAGCAAGCTCTTTTTCCATCTCCCTGTTCTAAAAATCCATTTAATATATGGTCCCCAGATAGGGGACGTATCAGATATTAAACTGATAAGAACAGATACTACACTTGATCTTAGCCAAAAGGCCGAGAAGCGATGGCCACAACGGTTTCCCGAAAACTCCCCTTCTCGGACACCACGTCCTTCTTGTTAAGGCGAAGCCAGACATACATACCCTATTATGCGCTCCACCCTCTCAGATGGCGGACCGGACGTGCTTTCACACTGCATCTCCTATTGCCTAGCACTGCCTCTGTCTTCCTTTCTGCTCTCAAATCTGAATAGCTCCACCCCCCAATCACACTGCGTCTGCTTCCACCTGATGGATGGCAGACATACACGTCTCTGTCTCTGTCTCCGTCTCTGTCTGGCATACATGACATGCAGCTAGCTCTTTGGCTGGCTGTCTCTGTAGCTGGCTGGCTGTCTCTGTGGCTGGCTGCCTAGCTGGCTAGCTTATTATTAGTACCTACCTACCTACCTACCTATCTATCTATCTATCTATCTATCTATCTATCTATCTATCTATCTAATCTATCCTATCTATCCTATCTATTCTATCTAATGTATCTAATCTATCTATCAAAGAACATGGAGGGTGAATTCTCCCAGCTGGAGCCGTAGGCAGGCAGCATCAGCAGGATACATCGGCCGGCCACCAGGAAATCAAATCCAAAGGAAACGGTTTAATAAACTGCACCTACCTTTCCACCTACCTGCTCGGTCGCTTGACCGGCTGCAACTGAGCTGCTTGTTGTGCTGGCAGCTGTGTATAGCAGCAAAGCCTTGATGACATCACGTCCCGCGATGACATCACCAGCACTGGCCCGGCAGCCAAGTTGTAAACAACTCTGCCAGTTGGTTGCCATGGCAACAGAGGCCAGCAAGTCTTGGACAAACAAACTTTTCGTAGCCACACTCGGGCTAATTTTTCGGGGTCGGTCCACCTGCGCACAACACACTCGAGGGATGTTTCTTGCAAAACAGTAGTTTCAGGTGCAGCCGGCTTGTTTCCTTCTTCATTCTTTTGCTCTGTTTTTTGCAAACTCATTAGGGGGTGCACTGAACCTGGAGGCACTGCAATACCAGGTCAATGCCTGGAGAGGACAGAGCAAGCTCTTTTTCCATCTCCCTGTTCTAAAAATCCATTTAATATATGGTCCCCAGATAGGGGACGTATCAGATATTAAACTGATAAGAACAGATACTACACTTGATCTTAGCCAAAAGGCCGAGAAGCGATGGCCACAACGGTTTCCCGAAAACTCCCCTTCTCGGACACCACGTCCTTCTTGTTAAGGCGAAGCCAGACATACATACCCTATTATGCGCTCCACCCTCTCAGATGGCGGACCGGACGTGCTTTCACACTGCATCTCCTATTGCCTAGCACTGCCTCTGTCTTCCTTTCTGCTCTCAAATCTGAATAGCTCCACCCCCCAATCACACTGCGTCTGCTTCCACCTGATGGATGGCAGACATACACGTCTCTGTCTCTGTCTCCGTCTCTGTCTGGCATACATGACATGCAGCTAGCTCTTTGGCTGGCTGTCTCTGTAGCTGGCTGGCTGTCTCTGTGGCTGGCTGCCTAGCTGGCTAGCTTATTATTAGTACCTACCTACCTACCTATCTATCTATCTATCTATCTATCTATCTATCTATCTATCTATCTAATCTATCCTATCTATCCTATCTATTCTATCTAATGTATCTAATCTATCTATCAAAGAACATGGAGGGTGAATTCTCCCAGCTGGAGCCGTAGGCAGGCAGCATCAGCAGGATACATCGGCCGGCCACCAGGAAATCAAATCCAAAGGAAACGGTTTAATAAACTGCACCTACCTTTCCACCTACCTGCTCGGTCGCTTGACCGGCTGCAACTGAGCTGCTTGTTGTGCTGGCAGCTGTGTATAGCAGCAAAGCCTTGATGACATCACGTCCCGCGATGACATCACCAGCACTGGCCCGGCAGCCAAGTTGTAAACAACTCTGCCAGTTGGTTGCCATGGCAACAGAGGCCAGCAAGTCTTGGACAAACAAACTTTTCGTAGCCACACTCGGGCTAATTTTTCGGGGTCGGTCCACCTGCGCACAACACACTCGAGGGATGTTTCTTGCAAAACAGTAGTTTCAGGTGCAGCCGGCTTGTTTCCTTCTTCATTCTTTTGCTCTGTTTTTTGCAAACTCATTAGGGGGTGCACTGAACCTGGAGGCACTGCAATACCAGGTCAATGCCTGGAGAGGACAGAGCAAGCTCTTTTTCCATCTCCCTGTTCTAAAAATCCATTTAATATATGGTCCCCAGATAGGGGACGTATCAGATATTAAACTGATAAGAACAGATTTTTTTTTTTTTTTAAGTTGGCTACCCCTTAAGATGGGGGCCTTCTTTATTTAGGTCAACAAGATATTACAAAACAAAATATTTTACAAGGATAAAAAAGCATAAATACAATTTTCTCAATAAAATACAATTTTTCCAATAAAATACATTGTTTTGCATAAAATCACATCATTCACGTTAAAAGGGACTTGGTGGACTTATATAATAGCGCTCCATTCACTTAAAAACCATTTTCTCGCTAAAACAGGGAAATGTTTTCTGTCCAGTAAAAAATAGTAATACATTTCATTAAAACAGATGGCTAAAATGTCCTTCACAGATAAAATCTCATGTTTATATAATAAAATGTTCCTGGCCTTCCACAGAGCTGCCTTCACACAGTTTATAGTCTTCCATGCCATGATTTCTTGAGTCCTTGTTGGGCATTCCAAGCAACCATAAAAGACAGCAGCGTGATTCAGTTCTTTTATTTCAGTAATTCTTTTTATCAGAGGGGATATTTTAGTCCATACGTGTTGCGTGTAAAAACAAGTCCAAAACAGATGGTGCACGGTCTCTGCTTCCTGGCAGCCTCCCCTCGGACAGATCGCTGAGTTGGTTAAACCTCTTCGGTGCTGGAATGCCCGGCATGGAAGACACTCGTGGATGCAGCTCCAGGCCAGGTCCTTCTGTGGATTAAAAATATAATTAGCATTGGCCATTTCCCATATTTTCTTACATTTTTCTTCATTAAAATTTTTAATAGGAGCAATAAAACCACTTTCCTTTACAGTTTTTAAAATCTTCTTACTATTTGACAAGTTTTGAGCGCTTTTCCCTTTAAAACCATAAAAACTAACTGTTGTCTCTAAAACCTTATAATGTTTGGGTAGATTAAAAGCGTATGGGGAAGTTAAAATGGTGGAAAACCACCCGTTTCTCCTCATAAAATACCCAGTGTTAAAACGAACAAAATAAGACCAGTAGTTTTCTTTGGACAGGGAGTTAAGACACATACTAAAAAACTTGATTAAAAGGAAGGCTTTAAAATCAGGAAAGTCCTTACCACCCATCTTCTTTGGTTTACTTACAATCTCTCTTTTTAATTTTTCCATCCTAGAGCTCCATAAAAAAGTAAAACAGGCTTTGGTTATTTTTTTAAGAACAACTTCTGGAGGGGGAAACACCATACTTAAATATAATAAAATAGGTAAAATCACCATCTTGGTAATTAAAACCCTCCCCTCCATTGTCAGTTTTCTCATGTTCCACATACATAGCTTCTGGTTTACTTTTTGTGCCACCAAGTCCCAACTACTAAAACCATTGTTTGACTCATTAAAGGAGACACCTAAAATCTGTACAGATTCGGACACCGGAACAGGAATGTCAATTAAAACCATTCCATTTATGTTTAAAATACTGCTTTTGTTAAAATTGACTTTAAAACCGGAGGCACAAGAAAAATACTGGATCTGTTTCAAGGTTTTTTGAAGCGATGGGGCGTCCCTGCAAAGCACCGTGACATCGTCCATGTACCCCACTGCCTTAGCCTCGAGCCCCCCCCCTCCCGGCAGGGGGACTCCGTGTATCTGTTTGTCCTTTCGTATGGCACACATTAGAGGCTCTAGGGCACAAATAAAAAGCAGTGGGGACAAGGGACACCCCTGCTTCACTCCGGATTTTAAAAAAATGTTCCGTGTCTTAAAACCATTTACTAAAACTTTACTTGTACAGTCTTGATAAAATGCTTTAAGAGACAATAAAAAACCCTCGGGTATACCCATTTTCTCTAAAACCCTAAAAAGATAAAAATGCGATACCCTGTCGAATGCCTTCTCAAAGTCTATCGATAAAACGGCAAGTTGTCCTTTCCTTGACTGGGTATCGCTTATCACATCCTTAATAAGGTTGAGATTGTCCCAGATGCTTCTCCCGGGTACCCCACAGACCTGATTGGAATGCACTATCTTGTCGATCATGGCCTTCAGACGGTTTGCACATAATTTGGCCATGATCTTATAATCACAATTCAGAAGGGTGATTGGTCTCCAATTCCTCAGACTCGACCTGTCTCCCTTCTTGAAGAGGAGGGAGACATCACCCTTCTTCCACGACCCCGGGAGAGCTTTGGACTTAAAAACTTCTGTTAAAAGATTAAAAAGGTCATCCTTTAAAATCCCATAAAAAGTCACATAAAATTCTATGGGTATACCGTCGGGGCCAGGTACCTTACCTGTCTTAAAACTTTTAACCGTCTCTAAAACCTCCTGCTCCGTGATATCCTGTAATAAAAAAGACTGGGAGACAGGGTCTAAAACATTGGTGATCTCCTTCAATGAGTCATTTAAAAAACATTCATCAATGTTTTTTGTATTAAAAAGATCCGCATAAAAGTCATACACTTTTTTTAAAATCCCCTGTACATCGTTTTCACCATCAATGTTATCAATTAAAACTTTCTTTTCCGTGATTTTCTTAAAAAAGTACCTGGAGCAGGTCTCGTTCTCTTCTAGGTGTTTTATTTTTGAACGGAATATTAACTCTTTCCCTTTCTGCTCCAGGCACTGAGAGATCTCTTTTCTTATGTCAATAATTTCTTTTTCTACTTCAATACCGTGATCTCTAAATTTGTACAGGGTTTGCAGACGAGTATTTAAAAGGTTAAAAAAGGCACGTTTCTCCTTAGCTTTCGAAATCCCAACCTTTATAAAAAAATCTTTTATGTTTAATTTCATTTTTTCCCACCAGGCACTGATGGGAATGTTGGGATTTCTTACTCGCCTGCAATCCTTATAAAAAGTGATAAAATCAGATAAAACCTGCGGATCTTCTAAAAGGGACACGTTTAATTTCCAGGCATTCTTACCAGTTCTCCTGTTAAAATCGCTTTTCGCTTTAAAAAACAATAGTTTGTGATCTGAAAAGATATTCGTAAAAAGATCACATTTAAAAGGCAGTACTTGATAAGAGCAGAAAATAAAATCAATTCTAGATTTACAGTTAGCGTTACCCCATGTAACGCCGGCTTCCTCTGGTACATTCGTATTACATTTCTTAAAAACATCAGTGAGTTTAAAATCTAAAACAATATTTTTAAGCATAGAAGACGTCTTATCATAGTTTCTACTCACTGATGTTGAAAGCCGGCGTTCCCCCTTTAAAATACAGTTAAAATCACCTGCTAAAACAAGAGGGTCAGAATCATTAATAAAAAGAGGTAAAACTTCTAGCATCCTAGCTCTTTCGTTTTTATCCGGAGAACCATAAAAATTTAAAAACTGCCATTTAATACCATTGATAAAAGCTTTTACAAGTAAAATTCTGCCTGGTAAAATTTCATTAAAAGTATCAATTAAAACGTTCCCTTTAAAAAGTATGGCGACCCCTGCTGATCTGGATTCGTTAGATCCAGACCAGATTGACGGACCGTGCACCCAGTCGTCTTCATATTTCTTATACGTCAAGCAATGCGGGATGCTGCACTCCTGCAGGAAGAAGACGGAAGCAGCAAAAACCGTCAAGTAATTAAAAAGGGCAACCCTTCTCACCTTCGACTGTACGCTCCTTACATTAAGGGAGAGACCGGACAACTCAGCCATTGGAGAGAGTAAAAGATGACAATCCTGTGGCTGAACTTACAACTCTCCGGCTACCCCAGAGACCCCACTCGAACTCTCATATCCCCCCACATCCGACTCAACTGTACACATGGAGGATGCCGGGGATGAACTTCCATCGCTCAAGTGACCCCCCGATAGCACAGTAGGGACCAGAGTGTCACCCCAAACTGAACACACAGGCAGTACCGCTTGCTGGGCTCCCGACTCAATCCCTTCCACCATTCCCTCTGCAGAGGTAGGATGTTCGCTCAGAATGGTTTCTGGGATCTCAGAGATGGTGACCCCTGAAACCCCCTCCTGGCAGAGAGGGGGCGGGGTACCCCGGGAAGGGGCCTTTGGAGGAGCGTCACGTGGTTTCCCCACTGCCATGAGTACTTCCATCGGCTCCTCCTGCACCACCTCCGAGTAGAGCCGGGACCCGGAGCCCTTTCGCCTCTTTACTGCGGCCTCGCCCCCGGGGTCCTCGCACTCTGGCACAGCCTCTACCGCAGGCTGTTGGGCCAGAGAGCCGGCGCCAGTCGGCACACCTTCCCCCCCAGTCTCCTGGGGAGGGGCCTCCTTCCGGCCACCAGCTCTCCTTTTCCCCATCCTCTGTGCTTTTGGGTCTTCTGATGGTCTCTCAAGGGGGGTCACGGATACGTCCATCCCATCTCCTTTTTCCAGCTCTTGTGGGGGGACACTCTGGGTCTCCGGTTGCCTAGGCTGGTGTCCCGGTCTGGGTTTGGGTTGCCCTGGCTGCTCCGTCTTTCTCGGTCTGTGGGGACAATTTACGTATATGTGACCGAGATTGTGGCAAAAGTTGCACCTAGCACCCTGACGGCATTCTTGTGTCTCATGTTCGGTGCTGCCACATTTCTTACATGTGCTGTCACAATTTTCTCTTGTGTGCCCATATTTGTGACATGCCCTGCAGAAGTCAGGCATTCCCGCAAAGTAGAGGTCGCCACACATGTTATTTAATTTAAAACGTGCTGGTGGTAATTTCACTCCCCCTACGAAGTTGGGGTCATTAATGCACGTAACTAAAAACCGCCATTTTGAGGTCCAAATGCCAAACTCGTTCATAATCTTCCCCTGACACTTCACGCTTTTAAAGTAGGCTGCCAGGAAGGCTTCCACGTCTTTTAGACTAGCGAAAGGGGAATACATCTTAATCACCACGAGTTTGGTAATGTCGAGGACGTGCTCAATGATCCGGACCCCCTCAAGCTTCGGATGTTCCTTCTCGGGAATACTTAAAACAAAGTCACGAAAAATTCCCGTTTCAGTAAATGATACGTCGTAAATCCTCCGCTTGGGGTAATCCTGGATCGCCAAAATCTCTCGTTTCTGGATGTTAAAAACACCCATGAGCACGTCCTCTACCACGAATTTGAGACCTCGAGTATCTGCCGTATCGCCTGTGAGAATGACACGCACAGTATTCTTTATCCGGGCATAGGCCGGTACTGAACCAGGATCCGCATCCATGGTTCAAAAATTGCTCCGCTCCGCTCCGCTCCGCTCCGTTCCGCCCTCCCTTGATCCGAAGATCGCAGGAGGCGATCGCAACCCGTTGTCTGGGGACTAAGCCGCCTGCCTATAGCAGCAAGGAGACAATCCTCCAAGGCCGACAGGACGGGTACCCCAGACACCTTCTGACCAGATCTCCTGTAGAAACTACACTTGATCTTAGCCAAAAGGCCGAGAAGCGATGGCCACAACGGTTTCCCGAAAACTCCCCTTCTCGGACACCACGTCCTTCTTGTTAAGGCGAAGCCAGACATACATACCCTATTATGCGCTCCACCCTCTCAGATGGCGGACCGGACGTGCTTTCACACTGCATCTCCTATTGCCTAGCACTGCCTCTGTCTTCCTTTCTGCTCTCAAATCTGAATAGCTCCACCCCCCAATCACACTGCGTCTGCTTCCACCTGATGGATGGCAGACATACACGTCTCTGTCTCTGTCTCCGTCTCTGTCTGGCATACATGACATGCAGCTAGCTCTTTGGCTGGCTGTCTCTGTAGCTGGCTGGCTGTCTCTGTGGCTGGCTGCCTAGCTGGCTAGCTTATTATTAGTACCTACCTACCTACCTACCTACCTATCTATCTATCTATCTATCTATCTATCTATCTATCTATCTAATCTATCCTATCTATCCTATCTATTCTATCTAATGTATCTAATCTATCTATCAAAGAACATGGAGGGTGAATTCTCCCAGCTGGAGCCGTAGGCAGGCAGCATCAGCAGGATACATCGGCCGGCCACCAGGAAATCAAATCCAAAGGAAACGGTTTAATAAACTGCACCTACCTTTCCACCTACCTGCTCGGTCGCTTGACCGGCTGCAACTGAGCTGCTTGTTGTGCTGGCAGCTGTGTATAGCAGCAAAGCCTTGATGACATCACGTCCCGCGATGACATCACCAGCACTGGCCCGGCAGCCAAGTTGTAAACAACTCTGCCAGTTGGTTGCCATGGCAACAGAGGCCAGCAAGTCTTGGACAAACAAACTTTTCGTAGCCACACTCGGGCTAATTTTTCGGGGTCGGTCCACCTGCGCACAACACACTCGAGGGATGTTTCTTGCAAAACAGTAGTTTCAGGTGCAGCCGGCTTGTTTCCTTCTTCATTCTTTTGCTCTGTTTTTTGCAAACTCATTAGGGGGTGCACTGAACCTGGAGGCACTGCAATACCAGGTCAATGCCTGGAGAGGACAGAGCAAGCTCTTTTTCCATCTCCCTGTTCTAAAAATCCATTTAATATATGGTCCCCAGATAGGGGACGTATCAGATATTAAACTGATAAGAACAGATACTACACTTGATCTTAGCCAAAAGGCCGAGAAGCGATGGCCACAACGGTTTCCCGAAAACTCCCCTTCTCGGACACCACGTCCTTCTTGTTAAGGCGAAGCCAGACATACATACCCTATTATGCGCTCCACCCTCTCAGATGGCGGACCGGACGTGCTTTCACACTGCATCTCCTATTGCCTAGCACTGCCTCTGTCTTCCTTTCTGCTCTCAAATCTGAATAGCTCCACCCCCCAATCACACTGCGTCTGCTTCCACCTGATGGATGGCAGACATACACGTCTCTGTCTCTGTCTCCGTCTCTGTCTGGCATACATGACATGCAGCTAGCTCTTTGGCTGGCTGTCTCTGTAGCTGGCTGGCTGTCTCTGTGGCTGGCTGCCTAGCTGGCTAGCTTATTATTAGTACCTACCTACCTACCTACCTACCTACCTATCTATCTATCTATCTATCTATCTATCTATCTATCTATCTAATCTATCCTATCTATCCTATCTATTCTATCTAATGTATCTAATCTATCTATCAAAGAACATGGAGGGTGAATTCTCCCAGCTGGAGCCGTAGGCAGGCAGCATCAGCAGGATACATCGGCCGGCCACCAGGAAATCAAATCCAAAGGAAACGGTTTAATAAACTGCACCTACCTTTCCACCTACCTGCTCGGTCGCTTGACCGGCTGCAACTGAGCTGCTTGTTGTGCTGGCAGCTGTGTATAGCAGCAAAGCCTTGATGACATCACGTCCCGCGATGACATCACCAGCACTGGCCCGGCAGCCAAGTTGTAAACAACTCTGCCAGTTGGTTGCCATGGCAACAGAGGCCAGCAAGTCTTGGACAAACAAACTTTTCGTAGCCACACTCGGGCTAATTTTTCGGGGTCGGTCCACCTGCGCACAACACACTCGAGGGATGTTTCTTGCAAAACAGTAGTTTCAGGTGCAGCCGGCTTGTTTCCTTCTTCATTCTTTTGCTCTGTTTTTTGCAAACTCATTAGGGGGTGCACTGAACCTGGAGGCACTGCAATACCAGGTCAATGCCTGGAGAGGACAGAGCAAGCTCTTTTTCCATCTCCCTGTTCTAAAAATCCATTTAATATATGGTCCCCAGATAGGGGACGTATCAGATATTAAACTGATAAGAACAGATTTTTTTTTTTTTTTTTTTTTTTTTTTTTTTTTTTTTTATTTTTTTTTTTAAAACCATTCAGAATGGTTAAAAACGATATAAACAGAAAACTGCTCATACCTTCTTTAATACTCCAACCAACTCATCATCATGGTCATTCCACACAAAAGTCAACAAAACTATAAATCTATAACAACGTGCACTAACAAAAACATGTCTATAATAAATAAAGAAAAGATAAACTTACTTTCATAGTCTCAGACTCTCATACCTCCTTTAAAGGCAAAGAAGGACATTAAATGTAACACAATCCTTGTTCTTGATCCAGACTCTATTATACTTTTAACAATATCCGGGGGCACCTTATAGGTTTCGAAAAACCTATCCCCCTGCTTCTCCCAATGCGAAGCCACTTTGTTATATAACTTATCCAATGGAAATTTCCTATCTATAGAGTCTATATGATCCCAGGATTCCTGTGAAATTAGCCCATAGTCTCTCCGTTCCTCTTCTGTAGGAGACCTTCCCAACTTTTTCCTCAGCTCTACCTCTCCGGGCATGCTTCCAAAATCTCTTGGGACCTTCTCCCTTACTTTTGGTATTCTTCTAACAGAAATATCCATTTCCTCCTCCTGTTGGGGGGACTTACCTCCACTTGCACCCTCCGTCTCTTTCTTACTTTTCTTCCCTTGCGGGGAATCACCAGTGCTTCCAGTGGCTTCCAGCCTGTCTTCTTTTTCTCTCACACCTTTCTTTTTAGTAGGACAAGCCGCGTATAAATGTTCTACGCTTCCACATAGGTGGCATGTTTTCTTCTGATCACATGACTCAGCAGAATGTCCTTCTCCTTGGCACTTGGGACAAAAGGAGACTGTGCAGTGATCCTTTACATGACCATATTGTTTACAATTTCTGCAAAAACTCTCCATTCCCGAGAAAAACAAGTCCCCATTAACAGACCCAATCTTGAATCTTGCTGGAGGAACACATAGTATATCGTTTCCCAATACTTTGAACTTTACTAGGAATCTCCACTTCATAGTCCATAAACCAAAGCGATTCAGGACCTTACCCTTTGCAGCGACTTCTTCGCAATACTTCATCAGAAAAGCCGAAATTTCTTCTTCCAACACATAAGGGCTATACATCCTTATTGTTATCAGTCTTTCTCTCCTCGGAAAATGAGAGGCAATGTCAATTCCATTCAAAATAACATCATTCCTAACACTCTCCATCTTACCCAGAAGATAACTGTGATCCTCTTCCGAACTCAACACCAAATCGTAGATCCCTCGCCTCGGGAATTCCAAGCATGCCAAGATTTGGCTCCGTTCCAGACCCAGCAATCTGAAGAAAACCTCCTCCACCAAAAAGTCCAGGCCCAACTCCTTTTTCCTAGGGTCCTTCAACGTAAATCGTATTCCATTTCTGATTCTTGCGTAAGCTGGAACTTCTTCTGGCATCGTTCCATCTTCGTTGGTCGCTTCCATCTTCCAAGAAAACTCCAATGAACAAAACAACCCACGATGCACCTCCCCTGCGGATGCAGGTAGGTGTGATCGCTTCCCGTTGCCTGGGGACTAAGCCGCCTGCCAATAGCAGCAAGGAGGTAAACCTCCAAGGCCGACAGGTCGGGTACCCCAGGCACCTTCTGACCAGATCTCCTGTAGATACTACACTTGATCTTAGCCAAAAGGCCGAGAAGCGATGGCCACAACGGTTTCCCGAAAACTCCCCTTCTCGGACACCACGTCCTTCTTGTTAAGGCGAAGCCAGACATACATACCCTATTATGCGCTCCACCCTCTCAGATGGCGGACCGGACGTGCTTTCACACTGCATCTCCTATTGCCTAGCACTGCCTCTGTCTTCCTTTCTGCTCTCAAATCTGAATAGCTCCACCCCCCAATCACACTGCGTCTGCTTCCACCTGATGGATGGCAGACATACACGTCTCTGTCTCTGTCTCCGTCTCTGTCTGGCATACATGACATGCAGCTAGCTCTTTGGCTGGCTGTCTCTGTAGCTGGCTGGCTGTCTCTGTGGCTGGCTGCCTAGCTGGCTAGCTTATTATTAGTACCTACCTACCTACCTACCTATCTATCTATCTATCTATCTATCTATCTATCTATCTATCTATCTAATCTATCCTATCTATCCTATCTATTCTATCTAATGTATCTAATCTATCTATCAAAGAACATGGAGGGTGAATTCTCCCAGCTGGAGCCGTAGGCAGGCAGCATCAGCAGGATACATCGGCCGGCCACCAGGAAATCAAATCCAAAGGAAACGGTTTAATAAACTGCACCTACCTTTCCACCTACCTGCTCGGTCGCTTGACCGGCTGCAACTGAGCTGCTTGTTGTGCTGGCAGCTGTGTATAGCAGCAAAGCCTTGATGACATCACGTCCCGCGATGACATCACCAGCACTGGCCCGGCAGCCAAGTTGTAAACAACTCTGCCAGTTGGTTGCCATGGCAACAGAGGCCAGCAAGTCTTGGACAAACAAACTTTTCGTAGCCACACTCGGGCTAATTTTTCGGGGTCGGTCCACCTGCGCACAACACACTCGAGGGATGTTTCTTGCAAAACAGTAGTTTCAGGTGCAGCCGGCTTGTTTCCTTCTTCATTCTTTTGCTCTGTTTTTTGCAAACTCATTAGGGGGTGCACTGAACCTGGAGGCACTGCAATACCAGGTCAATGCCTGGAGAGGACAGAGCAAGCTCTTTTTCCATCTCCCTGTTCTAAAAATCCATTTAATATATGGTCCCCAGATAGGGGACGTATCAGATATTAAACTGATAAGAACAGATACTACACTTGATCTTAGCCAAAAGGCCGAGAAGCGATGGCCACAACGGTTTCCCGAAAACTCCCCTTCTCGGACACCACGTCCTTCTTGTTAAGGCGAAGCCAGACATACATACCCTATTATGCGCTCCACCCTCTCAGATGGCGGACCGGACGTGCTTTCACACTGCATCTCCTATTGCCTAGCACTGCCTCTGTCTTCCTTTCTGCTCTCAAATCTGAATAGCTCCACCCCCCAATCACACTGCGTCTGCTTCCACCTGATGGATGGCAGACATACACGTCTCTGTCTCTGTCTCCGTCTCTGTCTGGCATACATGACATGCAGCTAGCTCTTTGGCTGGCTGTCTCTGTAGCTGGCTGGCTGTCTCTGTGGCTGGCTGCCTAGCTGGCTAGCTTATTATTAGTACCTACCTACCTACCTACCTATCTATCTATCTATCTATCTATCTATCTATCTATCTATCTATCTATCTAATCTATCCTATCTATCCTATCTATTCTATCTAATGTATCTAATCTATCTATCAAAGAACATGGAGGGTGAATTCTCCCAGCTGGAGCCGTAGGCAGGCAGCATCAGCAGGATACATCGGCCGGCCACCAGGAAATCAAATCCAAAGGAAACGGTTTAATAAACTGCACCTACCTTTCCACCTACCTGCTCGGTCGCTTGACCGGCTGCAACTGAGCTGCTTGTTGTGCTGGCAGCTGTGTATAGCAGCAAAGCCTTGATGACATCACGTCCCGCGATGACATCACCAGCACTGGCCCGGCAGCCAAGTTGTAAACAACTCTGCCAGTTGGTTGCCATGGCAACAGAGGCCAGCAAGTCTTGGACAAACAAACTTTTCGTAGCCACACTCGGGCTAATTTTTCGGGGTCGGTCCACCTGCGCACAACACACTCGAGGGATGTTTCTTGCAAAACAGTAGTTTCAGGTGCAGCCGGCTTGTTTCCTTCTTCATTCTTTTGCTCTGTTTTTTGCAAACTCATTAGGGGGTGCACTGAACCTGGAGGCACTGCAATACCAGGTCAATGCCTGGAGAGGACAGAGCAAGCTCTTTTTCCATCTCCCTGTTCTAAAAATCCATTTAATATATGGTCCCCAGATAGGGGACGTATCAGATATTAAACTGATAAGAACAGATACTACACTTGATCTTAGCCAAAAGGCCGAGAAGCGATGGCCACAACGGTTTCCCGAAAACTCCCCTTCTCGGACACCACGTCCTTCTTGTTAAGGCGAAGCCAGACATACATACCCTATTATGCGCTCCACCCTCTCAGATGGCGGACCGGACGTGCTTTCACACTGCATCTCCTATTGCCTAGCACTGCCTCTGTCTTCCTTTCTGCTCTCAAATCTGAATAGCTCCACCCCCCAATCACACTGCGTCTGCTTCCACCTGATGGATGGCAGACATACACGTCTCTGTCTCTGTCTCCGTCTCTGTCTGGCATACATGACATGCAGCTAGCTCTTTGGCTGGCTGTCTCTGTAGCTGGCTGGCTGTCTCTGTGGCTGGCTGCCTAGCTGGCTAGCTTATTATTAGTACCTACCTACCTACCTATCTATCTATCTATCTATCTATCTATCTATCTATCTATCTATCTATCTATCTATCTATCTATCTAATCTATCCTATCTATCCTATCTATTCTATCTAATGTATCTAATCTATCTATCAAAGAACATGGAGGGTGAATTCTCCCAGCTGGAGCCGTAGGCAGGCAGCATCAGCAGGATACATCGGCCGGCCACCAGGAAATCAAATCCAAAGGAAACGGTTTAATAAACTGCACCTACCTTTCCACCTACCTGCTCGGTCGCTTGACCGGCTGCAACTGAGCTGCTTGTTGTGCTGGCAGCTGTGTATAGCAGCAAAGCCTTGATGACATCACGTCCCGCGATGACATCACCAGCACTGGCCCGGCAGCCAAGTTGTAAACAACTCTGCCAGTTGGTTGCCATGGCAACAGAGGCCAGCAAGTCTTGGACAAACAAACTTTTCGTAGCCACACTCGGGCTAATTTTTCGGGGTCGGTCCACCTGCGCACAACACACTCGAGGGATGTTTCTTGCAAAACAGTAGTTTCAGGTGCAGCCGGCTTGTTTCCTTCTTCATTCTTTTGCTCTGTTTTTTGCAAACTCATTAGGGGGTGCACTGAACCTGGAGGCACTGCAATACCAGGTCAATGCCTGGAGAGGACAGAGCAAGCTCTTTTTCCATCTCCCTGTTCTAAAAATCCATTTAATATATGGTCCCCAGATAGGGGACGTATCAGATATTAAACTGATAAGAACAGATACTACACTTGATCTTAGCCAAAAGGCCGAGAAGCGATGGCCACAACGGTTTCCCGAAAACTCCCCTTCTCGGACACCACGTCCTTCTTGTTAAGGCGAAGCCAGACATACATACCCTATTATGCGCTCCACCCTCTCAGATGGCGGACCGGACGTGCTTTCACACTGCATCTCCTATTGCCTAGCACTGCCTCTGTCTTCCTTTCTGCTCTCAAATCTGAATAGCTCCACCCCCCAATCACACTGCGTCTGCTTCCACCTGATGGATGGCAGACATACACGTCTCTGTCTCTGTCTCCGTCTCTGTCTGGCATACATGACATGCAGCTAGCTCTTTGGCTGGCTGTCTCTGTAGCTGGCTGGCTGTCTCTGTGGCTGGCTGCCTAGCTGGCTAGCTTATTATTAGTACCTACCTACCTACCTACCTATCTATCTATCTATCTATCTATCTAATCTATCCTATCTATCCTATCTATTCTATCTAATGTATCTAATCTATCTATCAAAGAACATGGAGGGTGAATTCTCCCAGCTGGAGCCGTAGGCAGGCAGCATCAGCAGGATACATCGGCCGGCCACCAGGAAATCAAATCCAAAGGAAACGGTTTAATAAACTGCACCTACCTTTCCACCTACCTGCTCGGTCGCTTGACCGGCTGCAACTGAGCTGCTTGTTGTGCTGGCAGCTGTGTATAGCAGCAAAGCCTTGATGACATCACGTCCCGCGATGACATCACCAGCACTGGCCCGGCAGCCAAGTTGTAAACAACTCTGCCAGTTGGTTGCCATGGCAACAGAGGCCAGCAAGTCTTGGACAAACAAACTTTTCGTAGCCACACTCGGGCTAATTTTTCGGGGTCGGTCCACCTGCGCACAACACACTCGAGGGATGTTTCTTGCAAAACAGTAGTTTCAGGTGCAGCCGGCTTGTTTCCTTCTTCATTCTTTTGCTC
>NC_091467.1:54062416-54074916 GCF_027789765.1 Dendropsophus ebraccatus | reverse complement strand
ATTCAGAATGGTTTAAAATCGATATGAACAGGAAAAACCTGCTCACATCCCCTTTTAATACTCCAACCATCTCATCATCATGGTCATTTCACTCAGAAATCAACAAACATATAAAGCTATTTTGACAAAACTTAAACATATCTATAGTAAGTAAAGAAAAAACATAGACTTACTTCAAAACCTCAAGGTCTCATTCCTCCTTTGAAAGCAAAAAAGGACAATACATGTAGCATAATACCTGTTTTTGACCCAGACTCTGATATTCTTTTCGCAATATCCGGGGGCACTTTATAGGTCTCAAAAAACCTATTCCCCTGCTTCTCCCAATGCGTAGTCACTTTACTATATAACTGGTTTAAAGAAAATGTTCTCTCTACAGAGTCTATCTGATCCCAACATTCCTGTGAGATTAACAGGTAGTCTCTCCGTTCCTCTTCTGTAAGGCACCTTCCCATCCTCCTCCTTAACTCTGCCTCTCTAGATATTGCTTTGGGTACTCTTTGAATAGAAATATCTATTTCTTCCTCTTGTTGGGGGGACTTGCCTCCACTTGCACGCTCCGTCTCTTTTTTACTTCTCTTCCCTTGTGGGGAACTACCAGCGCCCCCAGTGGGCTCCTGCCTACCTTCATGCTCCCTTCCACTTTTCTTTTTCGCAGGACAGAATGCGTATAAATGCTCTGTGCTCCCACATAGGTGACATATTTTTTTCCTATCACATGACTCAGTGGAGTGCCCTTCTCCTTGACATTTGGAACAATAGGAGACTGTGCATTGATCCTTCGTATGACCATACTGTTTGCAATTCCTGCAGAAAATCTCCATTCCCGAGAAAAACAAGTCGCCATTGACAGACCCAATCTTAAATCTTGCTGGGGGAACACATAATATATCGCTTTCCGATACCTTGAACTTCACGAGGAATCTCCATTTCATTGTCCACAAACCAAAACGATTCAGGACCTTACCCTTAGCAGCGACTTCTTCACAGTACTTCATCAGAAATGCCGAAATTTCCTCCTCCAACACATAAGGACTATACATCCTTATTGTTATCAGTCTTTCTCTCCTCGGAAAATGAGAGGCAATGTCAATACCATTCAATATAACATCATTCCTAACACTCTCCATCTTACCCAGAACATAGCTGTGATCCTCTTCCGAACTTAATACCAAATCGTAGATCCCTCGCCTTGGGAACTCCAGACATGCCAAGATTTGTCTCCGTTCCAGACCCAGCAATCTGAAGAAAACCTCTTCCACCAAAAAATCTAGGCCCAACTCCTTCTTCCTGGGGTCCTTCAACGTAAAACGCACTCCATTTCTAATTCTTGCGTAAGCTGGGACTTCTTCTGGCACAGTTCCATCTTCGTTGGTGGCATCCATCTTCCAAGAAAAAAAAACAGCACAACCCACGATGCACCTCCCCTGCGGATGCAGGTAGGTGTGATCGCTTCCCGTTGCCTGGGGACTAAGCCGCCTGCCAAAAGCAGCAAGGAGGTAAACCTCCAAGGCCAACAGGTCGGGTACCCCAGGCACCTCCTGACCAGATCTCCTGTAGATACTACACTTGATCTTAGCCAAAAGGCCGAGAAGCGATGGCCACAACGGTTTCCCGAAAACTCCCCTTCTCGGACACCACGTCCTTCTTGTTAAGGCGAAGCCAGACATACATACCCTATTATGCGCTCCACCCTCTCAGATGGCGGACCGGACGTGCTTTCACACTGCATCTCCTATTGCCTAGCACTGCCTCTGTCTTCCTTTCTGCTCTCAAATCTGAATAGCTCCACCCCCCAATCACACTGCGTCTGCTTCCACCTGATGGATGGCAGACATACACGTCTCTGTCTCTGTCTCCGTCTCTGTCTGGCATACATGACATGCAGCTAGCTCTTTGGCTGGCTGTCTCTGTAGCTGGCTGGCTGTCTCTGTGGCTGGCTGCCTAGCTGGCTAGCTTATTATTAGTACCTACCTACCTACCTACCTATCTATCTATCTATCTATCTATCTATCTATCTATCTATCTATCTATCTATCTATCTATCTAATCTATCCTATCTATCCTATCTATTCTATCTAATGTATCTAATCTATCTATCAAAGAACATGGAGGGTGAATTCTCCCAGCTGGAGCCGTAGGCAGGCAGCATCAGCAGGATACATCGGCCGGCCACCAGGAAATCAAATCCAAAGGAAACGGTTTAATAAACTGCACCTACCTTTCCACCTACCTGCTCGGTCGCTTGACCGGCTGCAACTGAGCTGCTTGTTGTGCTGGCAGCTGTGTATAGCAGCAAAGCCTTGATGACATCACGTCCCGCGATGACATCACCAGCACTGGCCCGGCAGCCAAGTTGTAAACAACTCTGCCAGTTGGTTGCCATGGCAACAGAGGCCAGCAAGTCTTGGACAAACAAACTTTTCGTAGCCACACTCGGGCTAATTTTTCGGGGTCGGTCCACCTGCGCACAACACACTCGAGGGATGTTTCTTGCAAAACAGTAGTTTCAGGTGCAGCCGGCTTGTTTCCTTCTTCATTCTTTTGCTCTGTTTTTTGCAAACTCATTAGGGGGTGCACTGAACCTGGAGGCACTGCAATACCAGGTCAATGCCTGGAGAGGACAGAGCAAGCTCTTTTTCCATCTCCCTGTTCTAAAAATCCATTTAATATATGGTCCCCAGATAGGGGACGTATCAGATATTAAACTGATAAGAACAGATTTTTTTTTTTTTTTTTTTTTTTTTTTTTTTTTTTTTTTTTTTTTTTTTTTTTTTTTTAAAGTTGATTATCCAAAAGGATAACAACCAATTTTATTAAAAAACAAAAGCTTACAACAACAAAAAATAACTTTGCAAAACAATACACAAAACAAACAAAGAAAAATTCTATCTTCTACACAAAGAAACAAAACTATCATATAACTTTATACCAGAAAAAAAAAAAACAGAAAAACCCCAACAAATTATATTACCCTCTCAAACCACCCTTAAAGGCAAGATACGTCAATACACGGAACATACTAGGTGATATAGAACGTGTCTCTTCTACTCGCTTTCTTATATGAGCAGGTACATTATAGAACTCAAAGAACCCTTTTATATCTTTTATCATGCTGTCTTTTGCTTTTTCCTCTACTCTGCCGTAAAAACTCCTCCTTTCTAGCGAAGCTATATGCTCCCAATCTTCCAGAGACACAACCTCCTGATCCCTACTTCCTTCCTCTGAAGGTGACCTAACTATCTTTTTCTTTTTTTCCCCCTCTCTAGGAGTCTCCTCTACCTCTCTGGGAGCCCTTCTAACTGCAGGCTCTATATTTTCCTCCCGCCGCAGACTATCACTTTCTCCAACTACTACCTGACCCTCCTCCTTCTCCTTCTCCTCCTTCTCCTCCTTCTCCTCCTTCTCCCTCCCCCGCTTCTTTCTAAGTGGACATGCCGCATACAGGTGGCCATCATTCCCACATAAGTGGCAAACCTTCTGTTTCTCACAGGAATCAGCTGAATGTCCTTCCGTTTGGCATTTTGCACAAAACAATACCGTACAATGCTCTTTCACATGTCCATATTTTTTACATTTACGACAAAACTCTTCCATTCCCGAATAGAACAAGTCTCCATTGACAGTTCCAATTTTGAAACGGCCTGGAGGCACACAAATCTTTCCATTTTCCATTTCTTTAAACTTCACAGCGAACCTCCACTTCATTGTCCATATCCCGAACAAGTTCAAGATTTTCCCCTTGGAAACAACTTCCTCGCAGTACTGCGCCAGGAACAACGAAATTTCCTCCTCATCCACATAAGGGCTGTATATCCGCACAGTTATCAGTCTTTGTCGCCTCGGAAAATGAGATATTATATCAATACCATTCAGTATAGCATTTCCCTTACAACATTCAGTCTTACCCATCAGATAACTGTAATCCTCTTCTGAAGTTAGTACCAGGTCGTACACTCCACGCTTTGGAAATTCCAGCAGGGCCAGGATCTGACTCCTCTGCAAACCGAAGAGCTTGAAGAAAATCTCCTCCACCAGGAAAACAAGTCCCCGCTCTTTCTTTCCAGGGTCTCTCAGTATAAAACGACATCCATTTCTGATCTTTGCATATCCCGGGACTTCCTCTGCCGTAGTTCCATCCGCATTTATCGCTTCCATTTTCCAGGTATCGCCAACACACCATACAGGAACAGGAGCACCTCCCTTGCCAGGCAAGTAGGTGGGATCACTGATCTTAGCCAAAAGGCCGAGAAGCGATGGCCACAACGGTTTCCCGAAAACTCCCCTTCTCGGACACCACGTCCTTCTTGTTAAGGCGAAGCCAGACATACATACCCTATTATGCGCTCCACCCTCTCAGATGGCGGACCGGACGTGCTTTCACACTGCATCTCCTATTGCCTAGCACTGCCTCTGTCTTCCTTTCTGCTCTCAAATCTGAATAGCTCCACCCCCCAATCACACTGCGTCTGCTTCCACCTGATGGATGGCAGACATACACGTCTCTGTCTCTGTCTCCGTCTCTGTCTGGCATACATGACATGCAGCTAGCTCTTTGGCTGGCTGTCTCTGTAGCTGGCTGGCTGTCTCTGTGGCTGGCTGCCTAGCTGGCTAGCTTATTATTAGTACCTACCTACCTACCTACCTACCTATCTATCTATCTATCTATCTATCTATCTATCTATCTATCTATCTATCTATCTAATCTATCCTATCTATCCTATCTATTCTATCTAATGTATCTAATCTATCTATCAAAGAACATGGAGGGTGAATTCTCCCAGCTGGAGCCGTAGGCAGGCAGCATCAGCAGGATACATCGGCCGGCCACCAGGAAATCAAATCCAAAGGAAACGGTTTAATAAACTGCACCTACCTTTCCACCTACCTGCTCGGTCGCTTGACCGGCTGCAACTGAGCTGCTTGTTGTGCTGGCAGCTGTGTATAGCAGCAAAGCCTTGATGACATCACGTCCCGCGATGACATCACCAGCACTGGCCCGGCAGCCAAGTTGTAAACAACTCTGCCAGTTGGTTGCCATGGCAACAGAGGCCAGCAAGTCTTGGACAAACAAACTTTTCGTAGCCACACTCGGGCTAATTTTTCGGGGTCGGTCCACCTGCGCACAACACACTCGAGGGATGTTTCTTGCAAAACAGTAGTTTCAGGTGCAGCCGGCTTGTTTCCTTCTTCATTCTTTTGCTCTGTTTTTTGCAAACTCATTAGGGGGTGCACTGAACCTGGAGGCACTGCAATACCAGGTCAATGCCTGGAGAGGACAGAGCAAGCTCTTTTTCCATCTCCCTGTTCTAAAAATCCATTTAATATATGGTCCCCAGATAGGGGACGTATCAGATATTAAACTGATAAGAACAGATACTACACTTGATCTTAGCCAAAAGGCCGAGAAGCGATGGCCACAACGGTTTCCCGAAAACTCCCCTTCTCGGACACCACGTCCTTCTTGTTAAGGCGAAGCCAGACATACATACCCTATTATGCGCTCCACCCTCTCAGATGGCGGACCGGACGTGCTTTCACACTGCATCTCCTATTGCCTAGCACTGCCTCTGTCTTCCTTTCTGCTCTCAAATCTGAATAGCTCCACCCCCCAATCACACTGCGTCTGCTTCCACCTGATGGATGGCAGACATACACGTCTCTGTCTCTGTCTCCGTCTCTGTCTGGCATACAT
Source organism: Dendropsophus ebraccatus (assembly GCF_027789765.1). NCBI lineage: Eukaryota > Metazoa > Chordata > Amphibia > Anura > Hylidae > Dendropsophus > Dendropsophus ebraccatus. The sequence goes on along the minus strand of NC_091467.1, from coordinate 54,069,221 downwards.
GACATGCAGCTAGCTCTTTGGCTGGCTGTCTCTGTAGCTGGCTGGCTGTCTCTGTGGCTGGCTGCCTAGCTGGCTAGCTTATTATTAGTACCTACCTACCTACCTACCTACCTATCTATCTATCTATCTATCTATCTATCTATCTATCTATCTAATCTATCCTATCTATCCTATCTATTCTATCTAATGTATCTAATCTATCTATCAAAGAACATGGAGGGTGAATTCTCCCAGCTGGAGCCGTAGGCAGGCAGCATCAGCAGGATACATCGGCCGGCCACCAGGAAATCAAATCCAAAGGAAACGGTTTAATAAACTGCACCTACCTTTCCACCTACCTGCTCGGTCGCTTGACCGGCTGCAACTGAGCTGCTTGTTGTGCTGGCAGCTGTGTATAGCAGCAAAGCCTTGATGACATCACGTCCCGCGATGACATCACCAGCACTGGCCCGGCAGCCAAGTTGTAAACAACTCTGCCAGTTGGTTGCCATGGCAACAGAGGCCAGCAAGTCTTGGACAAACAAACTTTTCGTAGCCACACTCGGGCTAATTTTTCGGGGTCGGTCCACCTGCGCACAACACACTCGAGGGATGTTTCTTGCAAAACAGTAGTTTCAGGTGCAGCCGGCTTGTTTCCTTCTTCATTCTTTTGCTCTGTTTTTTGCAAACTCATTAGGGGGTGCACTGAACCTGGAGGCACTGCAATACCAGGTCAATGCCTGGAGAGGACAGAGCAAGCTCTTTTTCCATCTCCCTGTTCTAAAAATCCATTTAATATATGGTCCCCAGATAGGGGACGTATCAGATATTAAACTGATAAGAACAGATTTTTTTTTTTTTTTTTTTTTTAAACCTTCAGGTTTGGTTACATTCACCAAGGGAAAAACTTTCGTTTCGCACGCAGTTTACCTTCTTTTACCCAGCGTGAACTTTTCCCATACTCATCATACGGTTCATTTCTGTTCTTTTATTTTTAAACAATTTCAAAAACAAATCCAACTAAAACATATTCACACTAACCTACACCTTCACCAAATGCCTCCACTTCAAGAACTTCCATATCCCTTCGGCATCCTCCTCCCCCACCCTCTGCTTATCTAACAAATAAACTACGTATAATTTGCTCAAGATCATTCTCAAACAACCTTCTGTTGGAATGTCTTTTCTCTTGAACACATATAGATTCCTTACATCCCACAGAACCTCTTTAATTATTGCAAGTAACACAAACCACACTCTTCTATTTCTCCTCCCAACCAAACATAACCCAAACAAAACCATTTGATACGAAAAATTCCTTAACCCAGTCAACTCCTTACATAAAGGCCCTATTCCCTTCCAAACCTCCTGCGCTCTATCACAATTCCAAAACAAATGCATCACACTTTCAATCCCTCCACATCCTTCCCTAGGACACAACTCACTTCTCCCCAACCCACGATTCTTCTGGAATTCTCTCACAGGTAACGCCCCATGCAACCCTTGCCACACAATCTCCTTCTGTCGATTTGATATGCCCTCAGTCTCCAGACTCCTCCACACCCTACTCACATCCAACCCTCTAACCATATTAATTGGGCACTCAACCTCCCTCCCATTTATAAACTTCATCACACTCCTTTTATTCTCCAACACCTCTTTTCGCACACCCACTAAATTATAATTAACTAAACACCTTTCCACATACACATACCAACTCGGGCTTTCGAATGCATACGGAACTCTCAAATCTCTCTCCATCCATCCTACCTTACACAACATTCTCCCTGCCAAATATCTTAACATACATGCTGAATTCTGTTCCCCTCTCATCATCCTTCTCACCATAAAAATTACATTCACCCCCAGATACACTTCAATATTTGGAAAATTTAACCCACCATTCCTCCAATCCTTCATCACAATCTCTCTTCTCACTCGCTCCATTTTCGTACCCCACAAAAACATAAACAAAATCCTTTTCACCTTTCTCTCCATTCTATACCCTGGTGGAAAAACCACCGCCACATACAACAATATTGGCAATATCACACTTTTGATTATCAACACTTTTCCCACCATTGACAAATCTCTCAATCTCCAAAAATTTAATTTTTTTGACACTTTCTCACACACATCATCCCAACTCTGTCTTCCATTTAAACTTTCATCCATTTTAACCCCTAACACTTTAATTGCACCTTCCACTCTCTCTATACCCACATCTTCACCCTCGCCAACCCTCCCAAAACATTTATACTCACTCTTCTTCCAATTCACTTTAAACCCAGACGCTCCACAAAAAAACGCAACCAATAATTTCGCTCTCCTCACACTTGCTGCAGACTCACACACCACACAAACATCATCCATATATGCCAGAACTTTGGCTTCTCTACCTCTACTCCCAGGTATCTTAATCCCCCTCAAAACCTTGTCCTTACGAATTAACTGCAATAAAGGCTCCATAGCACAAATAAACGCTATAGGGGATAGAGGGCATCCCTGCCTAACCCCCGAACACACTTCCACTCTCTCAGACAACCATCCATTTATCTGAATTTTACTAAACACATCCTTATACAACACTCTCACTACATTCACAAAATCACTTGGAAACCCCATTCTCACCAATACTTTAAACAAAAACTCATGCGCCAAACGATCATACGCCTTTTCGAAATCAATCGACACCACACTAATCTCCTGCTTTCTACTCATACCATCCCATAACATATCCCGCAACAAACATAAATTTTCACTTATCCTTCTTCCTGGCACTGCACACACTTGTTCTTCTCCAATCACCTGATCAATCACACCTCTCATCCTATTTGCTATAATTTTTGAAAAAATTTTATAGTCTCCATTCAATAAAGTTATAGGCCTCCAATTCCTCACATCCTTTGCGTCCCCTTTTTTATATATTAATACCACAATACCACTCCTCATACTCTCAGCCATTCTACCATTCATCCATATATATCTAAACACACTCACCAAATCCTCCTTTATTATCTCCCACATAGTCTTGAAAAACTCAACAGGCAAACCGTCTTCCCCTGGAGTCTTATTCAACGCCATACTCCCAATAGTCTGTTCTACCTCTTTCATTCCAATCTCTCTCATTAAATTCCCACACTCTCTGGTATCCACCTTTCTATCAATCCCTGCCAGTACTTCTGATTCTAAGTCTCTATCACACTTTCTCACTGCATACAAATCATCATAAAACGCTTTCACCACCCCAAGCACACTCCTACCACTCACCACCCTTCCATCATTCCCATACACTCTCACCAGATCCTCCTTCTTTCCAAACACCTTCTTAAAGAAATATCTTGAACACTTTTCATCCTTTTCAAGTTTATCCACTTTCGCTTGGTACATTATTTCTCTCCCTCTCTCATTCATCCAACTCTTCAAATCCCTTTTCACACTCTCAATCTCATCCTCCACATCCACACCACCCTTCTTTAGTTTGTTCAAAAATACCAATCGCTTATTTAACCATGTATACCTTTTTTTCCTATCTGCTGCTTTTTTATACCCATACCTTTTAAAAAACACCCCTGATCTTTCTTTCACCCAATCCCACCAACACAGAATATTCTCAAACTCACTTTTTCTCTCACACCATTTCCTATACCTCTCTTTATACTCAGAAACAATCCCATCCTCCTCTAGCAACTTAACATTTAATTTCCATACTCCCCTCCCACTTATACACTCAACATCCAAAACTACCTCACACAACACACACTCATGGTCTGAATATGTCACCGGAATCTGCGTATACCCTCTACCCAACATTCCCTTGGATATAAAACACATATCCAGCCTTGACTCATATCTTCCACTATCTGCGCGATATGTTTTTGGGACAGGGTCCACTCCACACACCTTCACCATGTCCTGCAAATTAAAGTCCACACACATACTTTTCACCATATCGCCTGCCACATCCACACTTCCCTCAGTCTCACAATTGAAATCCCCCACCCACACCAAAGGCTCTCTCCCAGGCAAAAAAAATCTAACTGCCTCAAACAAAGTCACCCTCTCCTCCCTCCTCACGGGTGCATACACATTAATTAAACGAAATTTAACCCCACAAAACTCAACTGAAACCAGCAAACACCTTCCCTCCATAATAACAGTGTAAGAACAAACATTAAAATTATAACTTCTAAATAATATTCCCACCCCATCATTTCTATTTTTATTAGACACTGACCATATTGCTGGTCCATATGTCCACTCCTCCCTCCCAGGTTCTCTTTCTAACCCACACTCCTGCACACAAATAATATCGGCGCCAATTCCAGCCAGTATTTCCAACACCGCTCTCCTCCTGATCTTACTTCTGAAGACCCTTACATTGGAGGACAAAATTCTCACAGACATTTAACACCACAACACATTAACAACCCTAAGGAAGAAAAAAGACACATAAGCTTCAGTTCACTTTTCTGCTGATTGTCTCTGCAGGTATTTCCTGGCTACCGCCCACATCCATCCCGGTTTCAGATAGCGATTGGAAACGATTTTGCGTCTCCACCACCTCCGATTGTAGGTCATCACCGTGGGACACTCTGGCTGTTTTCTTGGGGGGACGAAAAAAATCATCTCTCTCTTCCCCCTCACCACTCTCCACCTCTGACTCAGACCAGTCAATCCTCAGGGACTCAGGAGTCTCTACCACTTCTGGGCTTTGTGGTTCCTCCACAACTTCTGGACTTTGTAGCTCCTCAATATCTTCTCCTCTTTCTGTTCTCACACTTTCCACCACCTCCTGTGCCATTTTGTTTAACTCCTTCAATACCTTCTCTCCAACACTCCCCTCCTCCTCCACAACACTTTGCTCTCTCCTCTCTTTTCTGACATCTTTCCTTCTCACATCCTCCTTCCTCCCCAGAACCACCATCTTAGTATACTTATTCACATCTTCTGCCCACTTTTCTTCTCTCTTTTTTGCTATTTCTGGACAGTTCCTATATACATGCCCTGCTTCATTGCAAAAGTCGCATGTTTTAGGGGACGGGCAGGCTCCAGCCTCATGACCAGGCTTTTTGCAATTTCTGCATCTCTTCATCCCAGGACACTCTGTACTTATATGTCCAAAGCAAAAACAATTTCTGCAGTACGACGGCTGACCTTGATAATATAAGTAGCCTCTATGGCCCGCAATGGTGAAGTTTTGCGGGGGGTGCTTCACTCCTCCAATCCCATTTGGATCCACTCTTAACTTCACCCAATATTTATAGGTTCCATTAAAGACCCCCAACACACTCTTCTGTTTTATCCCACCTTTTACAGTCGAGCAGTATACATTTAAGAAATTTTTCAACATAGCCTCCTCTGTAAAAGGGTTGTAAACATGCAGGAACAAAACTTTTTCCTCCAATTCAAATAAAGGTATAGCTTTCACCCCCTTTAAAATAGGATTATTGGCGTTCGCCTTAAAAATCTCAAAAAATTTCAAACAATCGCTCTCCACAACAAAAGAAACATCGTAGGTCCCAGTCTTAGGAGCCTCTTGAACACAAAATAACTGATCCAAAGAAAATCCGGCCATACCTTGAACAACTTCTCTTCCAATAAACACAATGTTGTTCTTCTGCTGGTCAGCCACATCCACCACAATACGGACAGTTCTTTCCAATCCATTGGAGTACTGCATCCTTCCCTTCTGTCGGTAATCCACAGATAAGATCTCCCCTCTTTGCCCCTGCTTAAAAAGCAGGACACACGCACCTCCCAACCAAGACCAAGCACAGATACTACACTTGATCTTAGCCAAAAGGCCGAGAAGCGATGGCCACAACGGTTTCCCGAAAACTCCCCTTCTCGGACACCACGTCCTTCTTGTTAAGGCGAAGCCAGACATACATACCCTATTATGCGCTCCACCCTCTCAGATGGCGGACCGGACGTGCTTTCACACTGCATCTCCTATTGCCTAGCACTGCCTCTGTCTTCCTTTCTGCTCTCAAATCTGAATAGCTCCACCCCCCAATCACACTGCGTCTGCTTCCACCTGATGGATGGCAGACATACACGTCTCTGTCTCTGTCTCCGTCTCTGTCTGGCATACATGACATGCAGCTAGCTCTTTGGCTGGCTGTCTCTGTAGCTGGCTGGCTGTCTCTGTGGCTGGCTGCCTAGCTGGCTAGCTTATTATTAGTACCTACCTACCTACCTACCTACCTATCTATCTATCTATCTATCTATCTATCTATCTATCTATCTATCTAATCTATCCTATCTATCCTATCTATTCTATCTAATGTATCTAATCTATCTATCAAAGAACATGGAGGGTGAATTCTCCCAGCTGGAGCCGTAGGCAGGCAGCATCAGCAGGATACATCGGCCGGCCACCAGGAAATCAAATCCAAAGGAAACGGTTTAATAAACTGCACCTACCTTTCCACCTACCTGCTCGGTCGCTTGACCGGCTGCAACTGAGCTGCTTGTTGTGCTGGCAGCTGTGTATAGCAGCAAAGCCTTGATGACATCACGTCCCGCGATGACATCACCAGCACTGGCCCGGCAGCCAAGTTGTAAACAACTCTGCCAGTTGGTTGCCATGGCAACAGAGGCCAGCAAGTCTTGGACAAACAAACTTTTCGTAGCCACACTCGGGCTAATTTTTCGGGGTCGGTCCACCTGCGCACAACACACTCGAGGGATGTTTCTTGCAAAACAGTAGTTTCAGGTGCAGCCGGCTTGTTTCCTTCTTCATTCTTTTGCTCTGTTTTTTGCAAACTCATTAGGGGGTGCACTGAACCTGGAGGCACTGCAATACCAGGTCAATGCCTGG